>NW_017670289.1:1193667-1207016 GCF_001879085.1 Nicotiana attenuata
CAAGGAAGACTCAAATCCTAAGGGGAAGTCCCCCACACAAGGTTAGGCAAGATACTTACCTCGAACCGGCTAAAATCAACTAGCAACCACGTTCTTGCCACGAGTACTCGACTCCAAATGGCCCAAATCTATTCAATTAAATCACACATTGTAAATAACATCTCAAGCAACTGATTCTACTATTTAATTCAAAGCTAAAGCGCGAAATTAGGCAAAATGACCAAAATGCCCCTCAGACCAACGTCTCGGAATCGGATAATTTTTATATTTTCAGAACCCTCGTACTCTCACGAGTCTAACCATATAAAAATCTCCCAAATCGGAGGTCAAACACCCCCTCAAAACCCAATAATTCGGTCTATGAAGTTCTACCCATTTTTCATTAAAAATCTGAAATTAAAGGATGAAATTAAGAGGAGATTCATGGAATTGGTCTAAATCGAGTGAGAAGAACTTACCCAAGTCACCTAGGTGAAAATCCCTTCAAAAATCGCCAAGAGCCGAGCTCTAGAAGTTAAAATGTGATAAAATGGTGAAACCCTCGAATTTGGGATTTAATTCTGTCTGCCCAGTGATTTGTTCATCGCGATCGCGGAACAATGGTCGCGATCACGTAGAGGAAATTGGAGAAGGCCCAGAAATGTACATCGCGAACGCGATGATGAGTACGCGAACGCGGAGGAGAGAAAACCAGTGCTTCGCGATCGCGGAAGCATGAATGCGAACGCGTCGAAGGAAAAATGTCGAGGTCCAGAAGTTGCTCTATGCGAACGCGTGAAAGCGTCCGAGAACGCGAAGAGCGGACATAGCAGAGGTACGCGAACGCGAGGTCGTCTACCCGAACGCGAAGAGGAAATAAATTGGGCTTCGCGAACGCGATAGGAGTAATGCGAGCGCGAAGTGGAAATAACCAGGTGGGCAAAGTAAGGCATCGCGATCGCGGGAGATGCTTCGCGATCGCGTAGGAGGGTATCAGAAGCAGTAGTTTCAGCAGTTCAAAAATGGAAGAAAATAACCCGTAGCCTATCCGAAACACACCCGAGGCTCCCGGGACCCCGTCTAATCACACACACATGTCATATAACCTAACACGGACTCGCTCGAAGTTTCCAATGACATAAAAGAACATCGAAACGACAGATCAAACCAAAAATCAAGCTTATGAACTTCCAAATCTTCAAAGTACGCTTTCGATCAAAAACCTAACCATACCACGTCCGAATGACCTGAAATTTTGTACACGCACCCCAAATGACATGACGGAGCTACTGCAGCTTCCGTAATTCCATTCCGACCCTCAGATCGAAAACTCACTATCGGACCGGAAACTTCAAATATTCAAACTTCGGCATTTCAAGCCTAAATTAGCTACGGACCTCCAAAATACATTCCGAACACGCATCCAACCCGGAAATCACCTAACGGAGCTAACGGAACCATCGGATTTCCATTCCGAAGCCGTCTTCACACTGTTCTGACTACGGATCACTTTCCAACACTTAAGCTCTCATTTAGCGACTAAGTGTCCCAAAACTCTCCGAAACCCCACACCGAACGTCCCGACAAATCAAAATAGCAGAAATGAACTTAGGGGAAGCAGTTAATAGGGGATTGGGGCGTGAATTCTAAAAACGACCAGTCGGGTCGTTACAACAGGAAATTAGTGTCAAAGAGTCTGGACCATAGGACATGGATGCTCAGAAATGCACCACTAAGATAGAAATCAAGAAAATTTGACTTAATTTTCAGCTTCTGTTCTCATATATTGTAGCTTAGGTCATCAGAGCAGAAGAAAAAAGTTTGTAAAATTAGTTGCATGCATATAACTATTGATTGAGGAACATAAATCTTTTACTAGATAAAATGTATGCTGGGTGAAGGAAATGAAGAATGATAACCTTAAGAGGAATAGTCCGATATCAAAGTCTAATCTGTTTGTGTGTGAGGACAGATAAGGCATGATTTGTTTACTACCAGAGTATCTTATTGTCCAGCACATGAGAAGTGAATAAATCATCTTGTATTTCTTTTCTGGTTGCTGATCCGCCACATCTGCCCTGTGTCATAAGTTCCTACAGATTCTGGATCACCCTTCCGTAGTTAATTCTTGTAATTTTCAACCATACTTAATGTGATTCATAAATTATCCTGTACAGATTCTGGAAGTATGCCTGTATCTGTCAAATTACCTCTACTTGTGGTAGGCTGTAGGTATATATATTCTGATCAACTAGCAAAACTACAACAATATGTCACACAGGTCTCCTCAGAATTGCTCCAGCTACTAATCCTCCTGAAAGGCTGTCACATGTTCCTCTTCACTTTCTTGATCATCTTCCTCAATTGACTCCACAAGACTCCAATGACTGTGTTGGAACTTCAAAAACAGAGGTGTTTAATGTAACCTCCGTGCAACAAGATTTTAGAGGAAGAGATAATTGTGAAAAAAGTGAAGCCAACCCCCTAAAACTTGTGCACTTAATCTACAAGAGTCGCTAGATATAGGATGGGAGATTATATCTCTCCTTATTATAAGGAGGACATGGATTTCTCTCCTTATTAAAGAAAGGACAAGTCAACTTCATTATATGTTATATTTCCCATATAACCTGTTAACTTTACCGATTCTGTTCTTATTCCATGACTCTATTGCAGGTGTTATTCTGCTATCCCTTCAACTACTGACTAGAGGATAGTTGTATAAAGCTAGAAAGTGGAGCCTTTAGTATACCAATTACTATTTTGCTTAATTATACCAATTACTTGGTATTGTTATTTGTTAGTAACTAGTACCTTCTTTTATTGCTCGCATTCATCTCTCTAGAAATCTTTTTGCCTGTACATATCTTCTATGGAAGCTAATCCTTTAAATGATGAAAATTTGATATCTGGTGTTCTTCGTTTTATGTGTATTCTCCTCTTTTAGAAGGATATGGTTCCGGGAGCTATGCAAAGGCAAGACTACGTTTTGCTCATGCAGAAATTCTACTTCCATTTTCTTGCTTGCTTGGGCTCTTTCTTGAAGAATTAGGTGAGTGTTTATCAATAGGATTGTTTTAGGCTTCTACTGCCTCCAGTTTCTTAATCAATTTTATACACTGAATGTTGCAGAATTAAGAGAGGAGACATTGCAATTCCCTCCTAAGCCTCCTGCAAAGAGAAACTGGTGGGGAAGTATAGTGACACCTTTTGCAGGAAATAACATGCTGGTCCTTTACAGCTGCGTGTCAAATAACTCAAGCAAGTACTTTGTGAAAGTGCTGCACAATGAACGTCCGATTCCTATTCCAGTAAGTTTTCTGATCATATTCTTTTGAACATGAACCATAGGTTGTTTCACCATATTATTATTCAACATCATTGCATTTTGAGCATCCTTAATAATTTGTTCGACGTGAGGAGTATAAAAATGAAGTGTTGGAACATCTCCATCAGTTACCATTTAAACCTTTCCTTGTCATTGTACCGTTATTTAACTGATTTAACCATATAAATTTTTGCCATTTGATGACCTTTGAATCTTCTATTCTAGGTATTTGGATTTCAATAAGTTTAGATTTCCAATGTTTGCAATAAATTTTTCTACTGATATTTGGTAATATTGAGCTTGTTTTTCAATATACAGTGAATAGCATGTAATTAAATTAAGATTTCCACTTTCTGCGATGAATCTATCAGCTGGTATCTGGTAAAATTAATTATGTTCTCTACTTGTCTACATTTTGATAGCTTCCAACTTCAATTTTGTCCAGGCACAATTAATTGACGATTTTTTATATGTTGTACCGAAGAAATGTTCTCAATTTGAGCACCAGAGTGTTAAGAATAACTATAATTTTCTAAAGTTTTCTTCATGTTTTACTGGCATCCTTAGGTCATCCATGATGTAGATCGGCAGAAGGTTCCTGTGCGTTTTATTATTACAAGTGCTGGATTAGTAGGATCTGATAGTCCTACACAATGTGGGCGTTTGATATAGCATTTATGTCCTGTTTGCCAAACATGATTGTGATGGCTCCTTCTGATGAAGTTGAGTTTTCTCATATGGTTGCAACTGCTGCCCTTATTGATGACCGGCCAGTTTGCTTCTGCTACCCTCGCGGCGCCCTTTCAGTGACGGACCATTCCTCTGGTAGTGGAATTCCCATTGAGGTAATATTTCGTCAAAGACATCTAGAAAAGTTCTGACTCGTTCAAAACAAAATAGTTTAGAGCAGGTTTGGTATGCATTGTTAACCATATACTTTTACTTTAAGTTATGTGACATATTTAAGTAGTTTATCCGACAATCACTTGTTTGGATAATGTGAGAACGTGATTTTTTCCCTATATGAATTACTCCCAGAAATTCAAAACAAAATAACTTCTTTCTGTGTTGGCAATTTTGTTGATTTTTGTGACATTTTCTGGTAACTGTTCGCATTTCGTCTGTGCATTTTTAATTCACAAAAAATACAAAAAATATGTTGCATTTTTGCATTTAGGATTTAACTTTGCGTTTTAGGATGAATTAGAAAGTCAATTGTTTTATAAAATGGAAAAATCACAAAAAATAGTTATTGTGCACATTTTAATTTTGACTTTTGAGTAGTTTTTCTTTTAATTTGTTTTAATTAATTATGATAATTATCATTTAGTTTTACTTAATGTTTTTAGTTAAGTAGGTTTTAGGAATTAATATAGGTTTTATCTTAATTTTGAAAAAAGGAAAGAAAAGAAAAATAAGAATTGATTTAAAAGAATAAGAGAGCCATTTGGGCCAAATTCAATTAATTGGCTCAGGCCCAAAATCATTTGTTCTTCAAACCCTTCCTAGCCCAGTTCCACCCCTTACCCAACCGGTCCAATCTCCCCAGGAACCAAAACGACGCCGTTTCAGGTAAGCAAATCTTGGCCGTCGAGATTTTCAGATCTAACGGCAACGAGGTAGGGTCCTCGTGAAATAAGAATGTCTGAAGGGCACCCCCCCCACCCCCTTCGTCTCTCATCAACCTCACCCCTCTCAAACCCTAAAGAATAGCCTCATCTCTGCCACCACAAGCCGCCGCCGGAAATCGCCTTACGGCGGCGGCAAACCTCCGATGACCCTCAAAATTACACCAGAGCTTTGTTTTAGCCTTCTTATCTCAAAAACATCATTATTTTCCCTCGAAGCCTACCGGAACGCTTCGAATCTTTCTTCGAAGATACGAACCCTAGCGCCGCCACATTTCTCCGGTGGCGGTGCCACTTCTTTTCAGCCCTAGAATCTCACCAGATAACTCTCACACTCCTCTTAACATTAACTACGACCATTTCCCCTTGAATATTCTCCCATATCCTTAATTTTGGACTTTAAAAATCCAGAACCCTAGATTTTGTTCCTTCTCCAGCTTTCACAAGATCGTGGCTCGATTTGGCCACGAAATAATGTGGTTCGTTTGTTCTGGGCCAAGAACAAACGATTAACATCATTTCGCGGCTCGAATCAGACGACCGTCGCGGTCCAATTCAAATTGGTGAGTTTCTTAGTTGTTTTGTTTATCTCACTTCATATTTGATTTTCTTCCAATTGAAACTAGGTGAATCCGTTTTTCTTTTTTCCTTTTTCCTTTTTCCTTTTATCTGTTTCTTTCATGATTAAACGTTGTGTCCTGATTTCTACCTGCCAATTTTTCTTAGATTTCTAGGGGTTTAATTGCGGATAACATGTTCAATGTTGCTTCCAATTCTGAGTATTAGTTGATTAAAGTTAATTTGAGCCTATATTAGAATTGTTTGATTTGCTTTCCAGCCTTAAGGTTTGGTTATGTTTGGATGTCGTTTGGGTATAGCTGAGTGTTCCAGGCTTTAATTAATTAACTATGGTCACCTTTTGACCAGGGTAACAGGGTTGGGGGTTGGTTTAACTAGGTTGGTAATTTAAAATCCAAATAAAGGGTAGTCTAGGGAATTCAGTTTAGGGAATCTTTAGCAACTGAAATTAGAAGCCACTAGAAGCTTCTAGTAGAGGTTTTAGGAGAATATCAGATTTTTGGGTGGTTTGACTTGGGTAGCAAGTCAATAAATAAGGGACTTCTAAGCTAAAAACAAGAGTTAAAAAAAGACTAAAATGCAAAAACAAAACCTGCAGGGCTGCCCTAATTGTTTGCCTATAAAGGCATCATTTCTTGCCTTAGAGGGCAAGAATTGAAGAGCTAAAAAATACAGAAGCAAGAGTCTATAAAAATAATACCGTTTCATCCAATTTGAGCACAAAAACACGAAAACACTACTGTTCCATTGAATAAATCTTAGAATCTTTAGAAATGAGCTGAAGTGTGTGTGATATTCAAGTTTGGGTCCATTTTGGGTGGAATTTAAGTCTGAACCTTGTGTGGAGTCATTTGAGTTCAAAAAACTGTTTTCAAGTGATATTCTCAAGCAATTTCTGGGCTGATTCTACTGTTGCTGCTTCTCTTTGACCCCATTTTCTCACTTTTGGTTTATAAATTGTTGTCCCAGGTACAAACTCTAACTTTCAGGATGTAAATTTGACTTGAAGATGGAATGAAAAGCACTTGTTTAATTTCTGTTAACAATTTCAATTATTTTAGCATCGATTCTGTTTTGTATGCTTATGTGTTAGACATTTGATTCAAAAATGTAATGAGATAGTCTGATAATGTTATTATGATGTGATCCTGAGACGGACTGTTGGACTGTTGGAAATCATGCTGAATTAAGATTTTGATTGTTGAGTTTAAGTCCGAAAGTCACTCGAATTTAGCCTGAAAATTCATAATCAATACTCTTGTATAATGTATCTTGAAATTTGCTTGCATTTAGCTGTAGTTAATTGATATTTTTCATGGAGGTTTGTGTCTGAATAGTTGATAAATAGGGATGTTATCCGTTATAGCATGAGGTTCAATCTGTTTAGAATTTAGGAGTGCAACATGATTTAGGGTGATTTTTAGCGAGTTGGTGGATATGTTTATGTATACCTGCAGAACTTTGCTTCATATGGTTGGTCTATAAGTTGAATTTATGGGTGTTTGGTTCAGTGTTTTGTTTGCTTTGTGTCTAACATCACTATTAAATGACTGGTGGATTCTTCACCATCGAATTTGATGGATAATTGACCATGAGTTAGGTAATTAATTGTTGGTCTGAATTATTTCAAGGGTAATGTTGGTTTAGTGTCCATGAAGTTCTAAGTGTCCAAGTTCTGGGTATGATCTTAAGGAAGTTTTCCTTTGAAATGAGCCTGATATGTTAGTCAGCCCAAATATGGTGATCAACCATGAAGCCCAATTCGCTGGGCTGACTGAAGATGTAGCTGTGCATCACGGCCAGGCTGCCAAATTGGGCTTCATGTGGAGCCTAGCCCTTGCCTTGGTTGAGCCAACTTCATAGGCATCTCTGTTTGCTTTTCCAAATTGGGCATGTATTCTAAATGGTTGATGCATCAGGATTTGGCTTTGGAGGTCGGGCTTAGTATTGGCCCATTTTGAGTGCATTGCAGTCTCTCTCTATATTTAGTAGTTATTTCATGTCCCTGTATTATGTTGATGCTTACTAATGTTTTATTGTTTCCTCTTCATTGAATCAGTAGTTAGAAATTAGTCTAATTGAGTAGATAGTGCTTTAATTAAAATGAGCAGTAGGATGGGTTAATTTCAGTTCACATAAAATAGGCCAAATAATACTTTTCATGTAGGCCCAAGATCTTTAAGACAAACAAAGTGGCCCGTTAATAACTAATTTCATAGTATATTTTAGGCACTCCCCAGTTAATATACGATTGTGGTTGCGTATACGTTCGCGTAACATGACCATGATCCTAAATTAATTTGGAGTATGCGTTCGCGCAACTTCGCTCAATCTTTTCTTAATAATAAAATAGGTTACAAGCTTTTAATCATTTTTTAGTTCACGTAAGTTCATCAAAATCACATATGGCCTTTTAGTAATTTCGTAGGCTAGATAAAAATAATATTTCTTAGAATATCCTTTAAGGTCGTTTAAAAATACCAAGTGTGGTTGCGTATACGTTCGCGTAACACAACTACATTTCCTAAAAAACAAAACCAGAGTATGCGTTCGCGCAACTTCGGCCCAAACACTCTTAATAATAATTAAGCGTTATTATTTGTGGACACGTTCGCGTGACATGATTTTTGACGCACCAAACAGGCGGGTATACGTACGCGTAACCCGTCTCAAGATAATTTTCTTAATTAAAAGCAGTAAAAGAAACATAAGCACATAAGTTCTAAAATTAGTAATTAAATAATTTTATAAGCCAAGTGGGATGAAAGCGACCATGCTAGAACCACGGAACTCGGGAGTGCCTAACACCTTCTCCCGGGTTAACAGAATTCCTTACACGAATTTCTGGTTCGCAGACTGTAATAACAGAGTCATCCTTTTTCTCGTTTCGGGATTCGCACCGGTGACTTGGGACACCATTAATTATCCCAAGTGGCGACTCTGATTTTTTATAAAATGAATCTCGTTTCGATTGTCCTTTAATTGGAAAAACTCCCTTTATTATACCCTCTTCCGGGGGTGTAGTAAGAAAAAGGAGGTGTGACAGCTCTGGCGACTCTGCTGGGGATAAGAACCCAGAACTTTTGTTCAGGGTTCAAGAATTCGAGCTTGTTTTATGATTTTTACTTGGCTTATTTATTGTTGATATTATTGTATTTTGTGAACCTTTGTGCTAAAATGCTATCTGTTTACCGCTTTAATATTGTTGAATTGTATATAATTGCCTTCTTACGCCACCCCATCTGAGTCTTCTGGAAATGGTGCATATGTTCGCGTAGCCCGCTTTTTCTAGAGAATATACCAAATAGAGCGAGGTTGGGCAAGCGACAAGGCCGGGCAGACTTTAGTGCTCCCGGTACGTCGCCCCCTCCTCGGCCCCAGTTGTCCGCTCGGGTACCCTATGTCTAGACCAAAACCCCAGGTTTTTAAACCTAGAAGAACATAGCCTCATGCCGGATCCCTAGTAGGAGCGCTTGTTTGAATCACGTGCATTTTGGCTTAGGGGACTCAACACAGGGGTTGGGTCCGTCTAGGACAGGTGTACCCCAAAATAACAGACCATCATGATGCATCCTATGTGCTATGTGAACATTCATTTGTTTTGGCTTGCATGTTGACCAGGTTAAATAAGAAAAGAAGAGTGAGGAAAAATCAAAGAAAAACAAGAAGAGGGGAAAAGAGAGAGACAAAGACCAAGACTGATGTAGAAAAGAAGAAAACCCAGTTCTAAAGAAAAACCCAATGCTTGAAAATACCCCGAAACTCTGCCGATTTTTTTTACAAAAATAGTCATTTCAAAGTCAAAATTGGCCGAACTATGCGGGTCTGATTCCCATCGGATATGGGATACGTAGGCAACCTACATAAGGTCCGGCCTTATTTTGAAAAAGAAAAGCAAAGAAGAAAGAGAGAAGTAAGGGAGTCAAACAAATGTAGTCAGTCAAAATAAGCCGATTCAGTGTCGATAGTGCTTCAAACCATTCTTACCGAGATAGCCTTAGAATATTCTCCCATTGTCAAAGGGCTATCTTCGTAATCGAATGGCCAAAGTTGAGAAGTGTCACAAAATAAGCCTTCCCCGACCTCAAATTCATATGGAATTGGGAAGAGGCCATATTTGCAAAGATAGCCTTTCGGCTAAAATTGGCATATCAAGGAAGGGGTCATGGTCTTTTGTTTTAAAAACTTGCTTTCAAAAAAAAGAGTCCATTAGAGTCAACCCTAACCCTACTTTTCTACAGGAACAAATGAATACTATCCAGGATCCGCCAGAAGTGATCAGGAGCAGGCTCGAGTACATTTGCGCATGTGGTGGAATGATTTGGATCAAGATGGTCAAAAATGGGTAAGACAACAGTTGGGCGCTCTTATAGACATTTGGGAGATCAAACCACGGGACGATCTGATCAAGGCTATGATAACTTTCTGGGACCCTGCTCGTAATGTGTTTCGCTTCTCCGACTTTGAGATTACCCCTACTTTGGAGGAGATAGCTGGGTACATTGAGTTTGGACGAGAGCTGAGGAAACAACAGCTTATATTTCCAAGGGCTCCGTCGGTGCACAAGTTTTTTGACCTCCTGAATATCAATAAACAGACAAGCAAAACCCGTGTAAGCGAAGGGTGTTGTGCTTTCTACTTTTTGTACTTTAGGTTTGGACACTCTTCTGGTTTTGAAGTACACGAAAAGGGGTTGTGCAACAAACAAGATAAGGGTCTTTGGCAACTTCATCGCCGGTTTGCATTTATTGTGGCATTTTTTGGTTTTTCCAAATGAGAAGGGGACAGTGGATATTCGTATGGCTAGAATTGCACAAATCCTCACTACCATGAAAGATCATACACTGGCCCCATTGATATTGGCGGATATTTATCGTGCATTGACTTTGTGCAAAGCCGGGGCCCAGTTTTTCGAAGGTTGCAATATCCTCCTACAAATATGGATGATCGAGCATCTTCGCCACCATCCTAGATTCATGAGTTATGGCTTTAGCCCAAATAACTTGATCACCAGTTACGAAGAGAGGGTAAAGGATTACAATGTGCCGGAAGGATTTGAAGCATGGGTGTCTCATTTAAAAGCTCTCAAAGCAAATCAAATGGAGTGGTCCATAGGATGGCTCCCGAAGACAGAAGCCATATACATGACTGCTGCTAAAGGCTACTTGAGAATAATGGGGGTGAAAAGTATTCAACCGTATGCACCACAGAGGGTCTTGAGACAATTAGGACGGTATCAGATTGTGCCCGAAGATGAAGATCTAAGTACTCAAGTCATAGAGTTGCATCCAGAAGCCGCATTGCCCGAGGCTTTAGTTCAACAGGATTGGAACAGCTGCCGGTATCTTAAAAATGGAACCCAGGTACCAGATGTCGCAAAGGGAGAAGTGGATCCAAACTATGCTGCTTAGTTTGAGAAAGGGTCCTGTGTGAACACCGAGCCAGAACCCGAAATTGAAAGACCTGCCAAAAGACCTCATATTCAAGCTTTTGATGACAAAATCCAAGAAAGAATAGCATGGGGAGAAAAGGAAAAGGCGTATCAAGCTGAGATTCATGCCTTGAAAGAAAAGCTGAGAAACATAGAATTTAACAATGATCTCCAGGCTCAGGAACCCGAAGGTGAGAAAAGAAGATTAATCCAAGAGAATGAAGCTCTCAAAGCCCAGGTACGGAAAATGAAAATAGCAATTGACAACCCCGGGAGGAGTAGAAAAGACGAAAAACTCATCTACAACCTTACCCAGAAAGCACGTGATTTCGAGGATGATTTACAGAAAGCAGAAGTGGAGTTAGCAAATGCTAGGGCCAAGATAGCTAAGGATGCAAAGGAACGAGCCAGTTTTATCCATCAGCTGAAGGAGAAATACGACAGGGGGATGGTAAGTATGAAGAAAAAGGTCAAGATCATTGAAAATGAAATGGCCAAGCAGGGAAGAGACTTCGAGGCCGAAAGGGAGCATTGTTATTCTTTGATAGCAAGGTTGGAAAGGGATCTAAAACAAATTCAAAAACAGAGCCACGCAGCTGAACAAACTCTGGAAGCTAGAACCCGGCAAATTGGAGATTTATTGCGGGAGAAAGATAGGATTCGTGAAAGGGTCACGGCGATTGCAGAGTACATTGTGGTAAAATGCCAAATGTGCGAGGACATGACCCAGACCACTTTCTTGGCGGCGGTCATGACATTTGTCCAGCAGTTAATGAGAGATTTGGAAAGGCTTCAGATGGATCTTGCAGACGAGACCGCAGCAAAACCAAATAACCCCCCAAGAGCTCCAGGAGTTTCCAAATTTTTAATGTAGTTGTGATCTTTATTTGAGTCACTACTTTTGTTTTGAGTCTGTAAGTTGTGTTGAAGTCTGTTAAGTTGTTTTGAATTTAGCTTTTTCTAAGTTTGTTTATTTCGAGTCTGTGATTCTTGAGTCCTTGTAGTCAAAATGTTTTGTTTTTATGGAAAGTTGAAAATCCCAAAAAATATTTTTGCTATTTGCTTCCTTTTATATCCCCAAGAACTGCGCTTGGTCTGATTCATGCGGGGTCATGATACTTAGGCAATATACATAGGATTCGATCATAACCAAATAAAGAAAGAGAGAAGGGAAAATAAGAGAGAAAAGCAAAAGAAAAGAGGGAAAGGAAAGAAACAAACAATGAAAAAACAAGAGGGAATAATGAGAGAAAAGGCATGAGAAATACAGTAAAGGAAAGCCGGGATGACGCATGTAACCAAGAAAAGGCATAATAGAAATGGTTAATGCTTAGGTGCATTCATTCCCAAATGTGCGGTTACTTATCTATTAATGCTCTAACCGCTAACGAAGTTGTTGTTAATGATGAGTTCAGGCAGGTGGTTAGTTGGCTGGCATTCTGGCAACCCATTCCTACAACACCCGCTCTAAGGATAAGTCAAACATGGTCAACCAGGAGTTGGAGGCAAGCATCGTCGACCCGTCTAGGGATGAAGAAGAACTGGATGTTAATGCAATGAAGGAGGAGATGCATAAACTAAAATAGCAAATAGCCGAGATGTACCAGGCCTGGTCAAAGGGACACCCACCACCAGCTTACCCCGCTAACCATGCTTACATTCCACCGTTAGCTCAGCCTCAGGATCCTCCCACAGTGAACTCATCACCAGCCTTTCCTACGTACCAACAATATTACGGAACCACTTCCCAAACACCGCCACCACCACCCAAACAAATCCCATGCCCTCCACCACCAACTACTCCTGTGTTTGTGGCCCCTCCCCCTGCCGCATTACACAGATCCTCTAGTGAACCTTTGTTCCAAACCCATGATAACCAATACTACCCACCCGAACCCACCTTCAAACCACCAGAACCATGCTCCTACACTCCCCGTTTTAATCCCTCAGCCGAAATAGAGAAGCCTCTCAGGAACCCAGAGCAGGAGGAGATGATTCGAAAGGTTAAGAGCCTGGAGCAGCCGTTCAGAAATATGCAGGGTATCGGAGGACAAGTAGGTGTGGCATACAAGGATTTGTGCTTGTTTCCTGATGTCCAGTTACCAGCGGGATTCAAGTTACCCAAGTTTGATTTATACGACGGACACGGTGATCCGGTGGCACATTTAAGGGGGTTCTGCAGCAAAATGAGAGGAGCCGGGGGAAGAGACGAGTTATTGATGGCATACTTCAGCCAAAGTCTAAGTGGTGCAGCCTTAGAATGGTACACTCGACAGGATCATGCTCGATGGTATACTTGGGACGATCTGGCCCAGGCATTTGCATGTCACTTTCAGTATAATCTCGAAATTGTCCCAGACCGTCCGTCGCTGACAAAAATTGAGAAAAAGCCCGGGGAAAGCTT
>NW_017670289.1:1216915-1233862 GCF_001879085.1 Nicotiana attenuata
GCAATCAGGAGCCCGCCTGGAGAACAGAGACATTTATTTTGAAGATTTTAGCAATCAGGAGCCCGCTTGGAGAATAGAGGCATTTATTTTCAAGTTTGTAGCAATCAGGAGCCCGCCTGGAGAGCAGAGGAATTTTTTTCAAGTTTTTAGCAATCAGGAGCCCGCCTGTAGAACGGAGGCATTTATTTCAAGTTTTTAGCAATCAGGAGCCCGCCTGGAGAACAGAGGCATTTATTTTCATGTTTTTAGCAATCAGGAGCTTGAGAATAGAGGCATTTATTTCAAGTTTTTAGCAATCAGGAGCCCGCCTGGAGAACAGAGGCATTTATTTTCAAGTTTTTAGCAACCAGGGGCTCGCCTGGAGACCAGAGGCATTTATTTTCAAGTTTCTAGCAATCAGGAGCCCGCCTGGAGAACAGAGGCACTTATTTTCAAGTTTTTAGCAATCAAGAGCCCGCCTGGAGAACAGAGGCATTTATTTCAAGTTTTTAGCAATCAGGAGCCCGCCTGGAGAACAGAGGCATTTATTTTCAAGTTTTTAGCAATCAGGAGCCCACCTGGAGAACATAGGCATTTATTCTCATGTTTTTAGCAATCAGGAGCCCTCCTGGAGAACAGAGGCATTTATTTTAAGTTTTTAGCAATCAGGAGCCCGCCTGGAGAACAGAGGCATTTATTTTCAAGTTTTTAGCAATCAGGAGCCCGCCTGGAGAACAGAGGCATTTATTTTAAGTTTTTAGCAATCAGGAGCCCGCCTGGAGAACAGAGGCATTTATTTTAAGTTTTAGCAATCA
This sequence comes from Nicotiana attenuata, assembly GCF_001879085.1. Classification (NCBI taxonomy): domain Eukaryota; kingdom Viridiplantae; phylum Streptophyta; class Magnoliopsida; order Solanales; family Solanaceae; genus Nicotiana; species Nicotiana attenuata. Next base: position 1,217,710 of record NW_017670289.1, read on the forward strand.
GGAGCCCGCCTGGAGAACAGAGGCATTTATTTCAAGTTTTAGCAATCAGGAGCCCGCCTGGAGAACAGAGGCATTTATTTCAAGTTTTAGCAATCAGGAGCCCGCCTGGAGAACAGAGGCATTTATTTCAAGTTTTAGCAATCAGGAGCCCGCCTGGAGAACAGAGGCATTTATTTCAAGTTTTAGCAATCAGGAGCCCGCCTGGAGAACAGAGGCATTTATTTCAAGTTTTAGCAATCAGGAGCCCGCCTGGAGAACAGAGGCATTTATTTCAAGTTTTAGCAATCAGGAGCCCGCCTGGAGAACAGAGGCATTTATTTCAAGTTTTAGCAATCAGGAGCCCGCCTGGAGAACAGAGGCATTTATTTCAAGTTTTAGCAATCAGGAGCCCGCCTGGAGAACAGAGGCATTTATTTCAAGTTTTAGCAATCAGGAGCCCGCCTGGAGAACAGAGGCATTTATTTCAAGTTTTAGCAATCAGGAGCCCGCCTGGAGAACAGAGGCATTTATTTCAAGTTTTAGCAATCAGGAGCCCGCCTGGAGAACAGAGGCATTTATTTCAAGTTTTAGCAATCAGGAGCCCGCCTGGAGAACAGAGGCATTTATTTCAAGTTTTAGCAATCAGGAGCCCGCCTGGAGAACAGAGGCATTTATTTCAAGTTTTAGCAATCAGGAGCCCGCCTGGAGAACAGAGGCATTTATTTCAAGTTTTAGCAATCAGGAGCCCGCCTGGAGAACAGAGGCATTTATTTCAAGTTTTAGCAATCAGGAGCCCGCCTGGAGAACAGAGGCATTTATTTCAAGTTTTAGCAATCAGGAGCCCGCCTGGAGAACAGAGGCATTTATTTCAAGTTTTAGCAATCAGGAGCCCGCCTGGAGAACAGAGGCATTTATTTCAAGTTTTAGCAATCAGGAGCCCGCCTGGAGAACAGAGGCATTTATTTCAAGTTTTAGCAATCAGGAGCCCGCCTGGAGAACAGAGGCATTTATTTCAAGTTTTAGCAATCAGGAGCCCGCCTGGAGAACAGAGGCATTTATTTCAAGTTTTAGCAATCAGGAGCCCGCCTGGAGAACAGAGGCATTTATTTCAAGTTTTAGCAATCAGGAGCCCGCCTGGAGAACAGAGGCATTTATTTCAAGTTTTAGCAATCAGGAGCCCGCCTGGAGAACAGAGGCATTTATTTCAAGTTTTAGCAATCAGGAGCCCGCCTGGAGAACAGAGGCATTTATTTCAAGTTTTAGCAATCAGGAGCCCGCCTGGAGAACAGAGGCATTTATTTCAAGTTTTAGCAATCAGGAGCCCGCCTGGAGAACAGAGGCATTTATTTCAAGTTTTAGCAATCAGGAGCCCGCCTGGAGAACAGAGGCATTTATTTCAAGTTTTAGCAATCAGGAGCCCGCCTGGAGAACAGAGGCATTTATTTCAAGTTTTAGCAATCAGGAGCCCGCCTGGAGAACAGAGGCATTTATTTCAAGTTTTAGCAATCAGGAGCCCGCCTGGAGAACAGAGGCATTTATTTCAAGTTTTAGCAATCAGGAGCCCGCCTGGAGAACAGAGGCATTTATTTCAAGTTTTAGCAATCAGGAGCCCGCCTGGAGAACAGAGGCATTTATTTCAAGTTTTAGCAATCAGGAGCCCGCCTGGAGAACAGAGGCATTTATTTCAAGTTTTAGCAATCAGGAGCCCGCCTGGAGAACAGAGGCATTTATTTCAAGTTTTAGCAATCAGGAGCCCGCCTGGAGAACAGAGGCATTTATTTCAAGTTTTAGCAATCAGGAGCCCGCCTGGAGAACAGAGGCATTTATTTCAAGTTTTAGCAATCAGGAGCCCGCCTGGAGAACAGAGGCATTTATTTCAAGTTTTAGCAATCAGGAGCCCGCCTGGAGAACAGAGGCATTTATTTCAAGTTTTAGCAATCAGGAGCCCGCCTGGAGAACAGAGGCATTTATTTCAAGTTTTAGCAATCAGGAGCCCGCCTGGAGAACAGAGGCATTTATTTCAAGTTTTAGCAATCAGGAGCCCGCCTGGAGAACAGAGGCATTTATTTCAAGTTTTAGCAATCAGGAGCCCGCCTGGAGAACAGAGGCATTTATTCTCATGTTTTTAGCAATCAGGAGCCCTCCTGGAGAACAGAGGCATTTATTTTAAGTTTTTAGCAATCAGGATCCCGCCAGGAGAACAGAGGCTTTTATTTTCAAGTTTTTAGCAATCAGGAGCCCGCCTGGAGAACAGAGGCATTTATTTTCATGTTTTTAGCAATCAGGAGCACGCCTGGAGAACAGAGGCATTTATTTTCATGTTTTTAGCAATAAGGAGCCCGCCTGGAGAACAGAGGCATTTATTCTCATGTTTTTAGCAATCACGAGCCCTCCTGGAGAACAGAGGCATTTATTTTATGTTTTTAGCAATCAGGACCCCGCCTGGAGAACAGAGGCTTTTATTTTCAAGTTTTTAGCAATCAGGAGCCCGCCTGGAGAACAGAGGCATTTAATTTATGTTTTTAGCAATCAGAAGCCCGCCTGGAGAACAGAGGCATTTATTTTCATGTTTTTATCAATCAGGAGCCCGCCTGGAGAACAGAGGCATTTATTTTCAAGTTTTTAGCAATCAGGAGCCCGCCTGGAGAACAGAGGCATTTATTTCAAGTTTTTAGCAATCAGGAGCCCGCCTGGAGAACAGAGGCATTTATTTTCAAGTTTTTAGCAATCAGGAGCCCGCCTGGAGAACAGAGGCATTTATTTCAAGTTTTTAGCAATCAGGAGCCCGCCTGGAGAACAGAGGCATTTATTTTCAAGTTTTTAGCAATCAGGAGCCCGCCTGGAGAACAGAGGCATTTATTTCAAGTTTTTAGCAATCAGGAGCCCGCCTGGAGAACAGAGGCATTTATTTTCAAGTTTTTAGCAATCAGGAGCCCGCCTGGAGAACAGAGGCATTTATTTCAAGTTTTTAGCAATCAGGAGCCCGCCTGGAGAACAGAGGCATTTATTTTCAAGTTTTTAGCAATCAGGAGCCCGCCTGGAGAACAGAGGCATTTATTTCAAGTTTTTAGCAATCAGGAGCCCGCCTGGAGAACAGAGGCATTTATTTTCAAGTTTTTAGCAATCAGGAGCCCGCCTGGAGAACAGAGGCATTTATTTCAAGTTTTTAGCAATCAGGAGCCCGCCTGGAGAACAGAGGCATTTATTTTCAAGTTTTTAGCAATCAGGAGCCCGCCTGGAGAACAGAGGCATTTATTTCAAGTTTTTAGCAATCAGGAGCCCGCCTGGAGAACAGAGGCATTTATTTTCAAGTTTTTAGCAATCAGGAGCCCGCCTGGAGAACAGAGGCATTTATTTCAAGTTTTTAGCAATCAGGAGCCCGCCTGGAGAACAGAGGCATTTATTTTCAAGTTTTTAGCAATCAGGAGCCCGCCTGGAGAACAGAGGCATTTATTTCAAGTTTTTAGCAATCAGGAGCCCGCCTGGAGAACAGAGGCATTTATTTTCAAGTTTTTAGCAATCAGGAGCCCGCCTGGAGAACAGAGGCATTTATTTCAAGTTTTTAGCAATCAGGAGCCCGCCTGGAGAACAGAGGCATTTATTTTCAAGTTTTTAGCAATCAGGAGCCCGCCTGGAGAACAGAGGCATTTATTTCAAGTTTTTAGCAATCAGGAGCCCGCCTGGAGAACAGAGGCATTTATTTTCAAGTTTTTAGCAATCAGGAGCCCGCCTGGAGAACAGAGGCATTTATTTCAAGTTTTTAGCAATCAGGAGCCCGCCTGGAGAACAGAGGCATTTATTTTCAAGTTTTTAGCAATCAGGAGCCCGCCTGGAGAACAGAGGCATTTATTTCAAGTTTTTAGCAATCAGGAGCCCGCCTGGAGAACAGAGGCATTTATTTTCAAGTTTTTAGCAATCAGGAGCCCGCCTGGAGAACAGAGGCATTTATTTCAAGTTTTTAGCAATCAGGAGCCCGCCTGGAGAACAGAGGCATTTATTTTCAAGTTTTTAGCAATCAGGAGCCCGCCTGGAGAACAGAGGCATTTATTTCAAGTTTTTAGCAATCAGGAGCCCGCCTGGAGAACAGAGGCATTTATTTTCAAGTTTTTAGCAATCAGGAGCCCGCCTGGAGAACAGAGGCATTTATTTCAAGTTTTTAGCAATCAGGAGCCCGCCTGGAGAACAGAGGCATTTATTTTCAAGTTTTTAGCAATCAGGAGCCCGCCTGGAGAACAGAGGCATTTATTTCAAGTTTTTAGCAATCAGGAGCCCGCCTGGAGAACAGAGGCATTTATTTTCAAGTTTTTAGCAATCAGGAGCCCGCCTGGAGAACAGAGGCATTTATTTCAAGTTTTTAGCAATCAGGAGCCCGCCTGGAGAACAGAGGCATTTATTTTCAAGTTTTTAGCAATCAGGAGCCCGCCTGGAGAACAGAGGCATTTATTTCAAGTTTTTAGCAATCAGGAGCCCGCCTGGAGAACAGAGGCATTTATTTTCAAGTTTTTAGCAATCAGGAGCCCGCCTGGAGAACAGAGGCATTTATTTCAAGTTTTTAGCAATCAGGAGCCCGCCTGGAGAACAGAGGCATTTATTTTCAAGTTTTTAGCAATCAGGAGCCCGCCTGGAGAACAGAGGCATTTATTTCAAGTTTTTAGCAATCAGGAGCCCGCCTGGAGAACAGAGGCATTTATTTTCAAGTTTTTAGCAATCAGGAGCCCGCCTGGAGAACAGAGGCATTTATTTCAAGTTTTTAGCAATCAGGAGCCCGCCTGGAGAACAGAGGCATTTATTTTCAAGTTTTTAGCAATCAGGAGCCCGCCTGGAGAACAGAGGCATTTATTTCAAGTTTTTAGCAATCAGGAGCCCGCCTGGAGAACAGAGGCATTTATTTTCAAGTTTTTAGCAATCAGGAGCCCGCCTGGAGAACAGAGGCATTTATTTCAAGTTTTTAGCAATCAGGAGCCCGCCTGGAGAACAGAGGCATTTATTTTCAAGTTTTTAGCAATCAGGAGCCCGCCTGGAGAACAGAGGCATTTATTTCAAGTTTTTAGCAATCAGGAGCCCGCCTGGAGAACAGAGGCATTTATTTTCAAGTTTTTAGCAATCAGGAGCCCGCCTGGAGAACAGAGGCATTTTTTTCAAGTTTTTAGCAATCAGGAGCCCGCCTGGAGAACAGAGGCATTTATTTTCAAGTTTTTAGCAATCAGGAGCCCGCCTGGAGAACAGAGGCATTTATTTCAAGTTTTTAGCAATCAGGAGCCCTCCTGGAGAACATAGGCATTTATTTTAAGTTTTTAGCAATCAGGAGCCTGTCAGGAGAACAAAGGCTTTTATTTTCAAGTTTTTAGCAATCAGGAGCCCGCCTGGAGAACAGAGACATTTATTTTCATGTTTTTAGGAATCAGGAGCCCGCCTGGAGAATAAGAACAGAGGCATTTTATTTTATGTCTTAGCAATCAGGGAGCCCGCTGGAGACATAGGAAAATTTATTTTTACGTTTTTTAGCATTCAGGAGCCGCTGGAGAACAGAGGCATTTATTTTCAAGTTTTTAGCAATCAGGAGCCCGCTGGAGAATAGAGGCATTTATTTCAAGTTTTTAGTGCAATCAGGCGCAAGCTCTGTAGAAAGAGGCATTTGTTTTTAAGTTTTTAGCAATCAGGAGCCCGCCTGGAGAAACAGAGGGCATTTATTTTAAGTTTTTTAGGCAATCAGGAGCCCGCCTGGAGAACAGAGGATTTATTTTCATGTTTTTTAGAATCAGGAGCCCGCCTGGAGAATAGAGGCATTTATTTTCAGTTTTTAGCAATCAGGAGCCCGCCTGGGAGAACATGGCATTTATTTCAAGTTTTTAGCAATCAGGAGCCCGCTGGAGAACAGAGGCATTTATTTTCAATTTTTAAGTCAATCAGGAGCCCGCCTGGAGAACAAGGCATTTGTTTTCAAGTTTTTTTAGCAATCAGGAGCCCGCTGGAGAACGAGGCATTTATTTTACAAGTTTTTAGCAATCAGGAAGCCCGCCTGGAGAACATAGCATTTATTTTCAGTTTTTAGCTCAGGAGCGCCTGGAGAACAGAGGCATTTTATTTTATGTTTTTAGGAATCAAATGCCGCCTGGGAGAACAGAGGCATTTATTTTCAAGTTTTTAGCAATCAGGAGCCCGCCTGGAGAACAGAGGCATTTATTTCAAGTTTTAGTAATCAGGAGCCCGCCTGGAGAACATGGAGGCTTTGTTTGTTTTTAGCAATCAGGAGCCCGTGGAACAGAGGATTTATTTTCAGTTTTTAGCATCAGGAGCCGCCTGGAGAACAGAGGCATTTTTTTAAGTTTTTTAGCAATCAGGAGCCCTGGAGAAAAGAGGCATTTATTTTCAAGTTTTGCAATGGAGCCGCCTGGAGACAAGGCATTTATTTAAGTTTTTAGCATCCAGGAGCCGCCTGGAGAACAGAGGCATTTATTTCAAGTTTTTTTTAGCAATCAGGAGCCCGCCGGAGAACAGAGGCTTTTATTTTCAAGTTTTTAGCAATCAGAGCGCCTGGAGAAAAGAGGCATTTTTTATTTTTTTAGCAATCAGGAGCCCGCCTGGAGAAGAGGATTTATTTTAGTTTTAGATCAGGAGCGCTGGAGAACATGGGCATTTATTTCAAGTTTTTTAGCAATCAGGAGCCCGCCTGAGAGAACAGAAGGCATTTATTTCAAGTTTTTTGCAATCAGGAGCCGCCTGGGCAACGAGGCATTTATTTTCAAGTTTTTTAGCATTAGGAGCCCGTGGAGAACGAGGCATTTTTTTAGTTTTTAGCAATCAGCAGCTCTGGGAACAGAGGCATTTTATTTCAGTTTTTGCAATCGGAGCCCGCTGGATAACAGAGGCTTTTTTTCAAGTTTTTAGCAATCAGGAGCCGCTGGAGAAAGAGGCAATTTTTTAGTTTTAGCAATCAGGAGCTGCCTGGAGAACCATAGGCATTTATTTTCAAGTTTTTAGCAATCAGGAGCCCGTGGAGAAGAGGGATTTTTTTAAGTTTTTAAGAATCAGGAGCCGCGCCTGGAGACAGAGGCATTTATTTTCAAGTTTTTAGCAATCAGGAGCTCGCCTGGAGATGAGGCATTTATTTTAATTTTTACATCAGGAGCCCGCTGGAGAGAGAGCATTTATTTTCAAGTTTTTAGCAATCAGGATGCGCTGGAGAAGAGCTATTTATTTCAAGTTTTTAGATCAGGAGCTGCTGGAGAAAAGGCTTTGTTTAGTTTTTACCATCGGAGCCGCTGGAGAAACGAGGCATTTATTTTTTAAGTTTATTAGCATTAGGAGCGCCTGGAGAACTCATTTTTTTAGTTTTTAGCAATCAGGAGCCCGCCTGGAGAACAGAGGATTTATTTTAATGTTTTTAGAATCAGAAGCCCGTTAGAGAAGAGGCATTTATTTCAAGTTTTAGCAATCAGGAGCCCGTCTGGAGAACAGAGGCATTTATTTCAAGTTTTTTAGCAGTCAGTGGGAGATTTGTTTTAGAATCAGGAGCGCTGGAAACGAGTTTTTCTTTATGTTTTTAGCAATCAGGAGCCGCCTGGAGAAAGTAGGCATTTATTAATTTTAAGTTTTAGGCAATCAGGAGCCCGCCTGGAGAAAAGGGCATTTATTATTCATTTTTAGCAATCAAGGCCGCTGGAGAACAGAGGCATTTATTTTATGAGTTTTAGCAATCAGGAGCCCGCCTGGAGAACAGGAATTTTATTTTCAAGTTTTTAGCATCAGGAGCCCGCTGGAGAACAGAGGCATTTATTTTCAAGTTTTTAGCAATTTGGAGCGCCTGGAGAAAGAGGCATTTATTTCAAAGTTTTAGATCAGGAGCCCGCCTGGAGAACGAGGCATTTATTTCAAGTTTTTAGCAATCAGGAGCGTCTGAGAACAGAGGCATTTTGTTTCATTTTTTAGCAATCAGAGCCGCGCCTGGAGAACAGAGGCATTTATTTTCAGTTTTTTAGCAATCAGGAGCCCGCCTGGAGAACAGAGGCATTTTTTTCAAGTTTCTTAGAATCAGGAGCCCGCCTGGAGAACGATGGATTTAATTTTCAAGTTTTTAGCAATCAGGAGCCCGCTGGAGAAGAGGGCATTTATTTTCAAGTTTTAGCAATAGGAGCCCGCCTGGAGAACGGAGGCATTTATTTTCAAGTTTTTAGCAATCAGGAGCCCGCCTGGAGAACAGAGGCATTTTTTTCATAGTTTTTAGCTCAGGAGCCCGCTTGGAGAACAGAGGCATTTTTTCAGTTTTTTAGCAATCAGGGAGCCTGGGAAAAAGATTATTTTAGTTTTTGAATCAGGGCCGCCTGGAGAAGAGAGGCTTATTTATTTAGTTTTAGCAATCAGGCCAGCCTGGAGACAGAGATTATTTTTTCAGTTTTTAGCAATTCAGGAGCCCGTGTGGAGAAACAGAGGCATTTATTTTAAGTTTTTAGCAATCAGGAGCCCGCCTGGAGAACAGAGCATTTATTTTAAGTTTTAGCAATCAGGAGCCGCCTGGAGAACAGAGGCATTTTTTCCAGTTTTTAGCCAATCAGGAGCTGCCTGGAGAACAAGAGCATTTATTTTCAGTTTTAGCAATCAGGAGCCCGCTGGAGAAGAAGAGGCATTTATTTCATGTTTGGAATCAGGAGCCCGCCTGGAGAAAAGGAATTTATTTTCAGTTTTTTAGCAATCAGGTAGCTCGCTGGGAACAAAGGCATTTATTTTAAAGTTTTTAGCATGGAGCCGCCTGGAGAATAGAGGCATTTATTTTCAAGTTTTAGCAATCAGGAGCCGCCTGGAGAACAAGGCATTTATTTAAGTTTTTGCATAGGAGCCTTGAGAACAGAGGCATTGTTTTAAGTTTTAGCATCAGGGTGCCCGCCTGGAGAAGAGGCAGATTTATTTTAAGTTTTTAGGCAATTCAGGAGCTCTGGAGAAAGAGGCATTTATTTCAGTTTTAGCAATCAGAGCCCGCTGGAGAACATAGGCATTTATTTTAAGTTTTTAGCAATTCAGGAGCCGTGGAGAAGAGGCATTTATTTCAAGTTTTTAGAATTCAGAGCCGCCTTGGAGAACAGAGGCATTTATTTATGTTTAGCAATCAGGAGCGCTGGAGAAACAAGGATTTATTTCAAGTTTTTAGCAATCAGGAGCCCGCCTGGAGAACAGAGGCATTTATTTCAAGTTTTTGCAATCAGGAGCCCGCCTGGAGACAGAGCATTTTTTTCAAGTTTTTAGCAATCAGGAGCCCGCCTGGAGAACAGAGGATTTATTTTCAAGTTTTAGACAATCAGGACAGCTTGAGAAAGGCATTTTTTTCAAGATTTTTAGCAATCAGGACCGACTGGAAACAAGGCATTTATTTTCAAGTTTTTAGCATCAGGAGCCCGCCTGGAGAACAGAGGCTTTATTTTAGTTTTAGCATAGGAGCCTCTAGGAGAAGAGAGATTTATTTTCAAGTTTTTAGCAATGAGGAGCCCTCCTGGAGAACAGGGCATTTATTTTCAAGTTTTTAGAATTCCAGGAGCCCGCCTGGAGAACGGAGGCATTTATTTTCAAGTGTTTTAGCAATCAGGGCCCGCCTGGAGAATAGAGGCATTTTATTTCAATGTTTTTAGCAATCAGGAGCCGCATGGAGAACAGAGGCATTTATTTAAGTTTTTAGCAATCGATAGCCCGCCTGGAGACAGAGCATTAATTTTCAGTTTTTTAGCAGTCAGGAGCCCGCCTGGAGAACAGAGGCATTTTTTTAGGTTTTTTAGCCAATCAGGAGCCCGCCTGGAGAACAGAGGCTTTTATTTTCAAGTTTTTTGCAATCAGGAGCCCGCCTGGAGATACATTTTTTTCATGTTTTTAGCATAGCGGAGCGTGGAGAACAGGGCATTTATTTTAATGTTTTTAGCATCAGAGCCCGCCTAGAGTACAGAGGCATTTTATTTTAAGTTTTAGCAATCAGGAGCCGTTGGAGAACAGAGGCATTTATTTTTCAAGTTTTTAGCAGTCAGCGAGCCGCCTGGAGAAAGGCATTTTTTTCAGTTTTTAGCAATAGCGAGCCCGCCTGGAGAAAGAGGCATTTTTTTCAAGTTTTTAGAATCAGGAGCCCGCCTGGAGACGGAGCTTTATTTTCAGATTTTTTAGCAATAGGAGCCCGCCTGGAGAACGAGGTTTATTTTCAAGTTTTTTAGCCAATAAGAGCCCGCCTGGGAAAGAGGCATTTATTTTGTTTTTAGCAATCAGGAGCACGCTGGAGAACAAAGGCATTTATTTTCAAGTTTTTAGCAATCAGGAGCCCGCCTGGAGAACAGAGGCATTTATTTTAAGTTTTTAGCAATCAGGAGCCCGCCTGGAGAACAGAGGCATTTATTTTCAAGTTTTAGCAATAGGAGCCCGCTGGAGAAGAGGCATTTTATTTCAGTTTTAGAATCAGGAAGACGCTTGAGAAAGAGGCATTTTTTATTTTTTAGCATAGAGCGCTGGAGGAACAGAGGCATTTATTTCAAGTTTTTAGAATCAGGAGCCCGCTGGAGACAGAGGCATTTATTTTAGTTTTTAGCAATCAGGAGCCGCTGGAGAAGAGGCATTTTTTTCAGTTTTTAACCATTCAGGAGCCCGCTGGAGAAAGAGGCCATTTATTTTCAGTTTTTAGCAATCAGTGAGCCCTCCTGGAGAACAGAGGCTTTTAATTTCAAGTTTTAGCAATCAGGACCCGCTGGAGAAGCAGGGCATTTATTTCAGTTTTAGACATCAGGAGCCCGCCTGGAGACAGAGGCATTATTTTCAAGTTTTTTAGCAATCAGGAGCCCGCTGGAGAACACGATTTTATTTTAAGTTTTTAGATTCAGGAGCCGCTGGAGAACGAGAGCATTTTTTTATGTTTTTAGGCAATCAGAGAGCCCGTCTGGAGAACAGAGGCATTTATTTTAGTTTTTAGCAATCAGGAGCCCGCCTGGAAACAGAGGCATTTATTTCAAGTTTTTAGCCAGTGGAGCACGGTGTTGAGAACAGAGGCATTTTTTTCAATTTTAGCATCAGGAGCCCGTGGAGAACAGAGGCATTTATTTTCAATGTTTTTAGCAATCAGGAGCGTGGAGAACAGAGCATTATTTTTAAGTTTTTTAGCAATCAGGAGCGTGGAGAACAGAGAGCTTATTTATGTTTGATGGGTGCAAGATTTTTTCAAGTTTAGCAATCAGGAGCCGCTGGAGAACAAAGGCATTTATTTCAAGTTTTTAGCAATCAGGGACGGCTGGAGAAGAGGATTTATTTTCAAGTTTTTTAGCAATCAGGAGCCGCTGGGAGAAGAGGCATTTATTTCAAGTTTTTTAGCTATCAGGAGACCGCTGGAGAACAGAGGCATTTGTTTTCAAGTTTTTAGCAATCAGGAGCGCTGGAGAACAGAGGCATTTATTTTAAGTTTTTAGCAATCAGGAGCCCGTGGAGAACAGAGATTTATTTTTCAAGTTTTTAGAATTCAGGAGCCCGCTGGAGAACAGAGGCATTTTATTTTCATTTTAGCATAAGGAGCCTGGAGAAGAGAGGATTTATTTAGTTTTTTTAGCAATTCAGGTAGGCTCTGGAGAACAGAGCATTTATTTTCAAGTTTTTAGCAATCAGAGCCCGCTGGAGACGAGCATTTATTTTCAAGTTTTATAGCAATCAGGAGCCGCCTGGAGAACAGAGCATTTATTTTATGTTTTTTAGCAATCAGAAGCCGCTGGAGAAGAGAGATTTTTTTGTTTTAGTCAGGAGCCGCGAGAAGTAGGCATTATTTAAGTTTTTAGCAGTCAGGAGCCGCCTGGAGCAAGGCATTTATTTCAAGTTTTTTAGCAATCAGGAGCCCGCTGGAGACAGAGGCATTTATTTTCAATGTTTTTAGCAATCAGTGAGCCGCTGGAGAACAGGGCATTTTATTTAGTTTTTAGCAATCAGGAGCCCGCTGGAGAACAGAGGCTTTTTTTAATTTTTTAGCAATCAGGAGCGTGGAGAACAGAGGATTTATTTCAAAGTTTTTAGCATCAGGAGCCGCGCTGGAGAACAGAGGCATTTATTTCATAGTTTTTTGCATCAGGAGCCGCTGGAGAATAGAGGCATTTATTTCAAAGTTTTTAGAGTCAGGAGCCCGCTTGGAAAAAAGCATTTATTTAAGTTGTTAGATCAGGAGCCCGGTGGGAACAGAGGCATTTTTTATTTTTGCATCAGGAGCCCGCCTGGAGAAAGAGGCATTTATTTTATTGTTTTAGCAATCAGGAGCCGCTGGAGAACAGAGGCATTTTATTTCAGTTTTTAGATCAGGAGCCGCCTGGAGGAAAGAGGCATTTATTTTAAGTTTTTGCAATCAGGATGCCCTGGAGAACAGAGGCATTTATTTAAGTTTAGCATCAGGAGCCCGCCTGGAGAACAGAGGCTTTATTTTTTTTTAGCATCAGGAGCTGAGAATCGGAGCCGCTGGGAGAAAGAGTTTTATTTTCAATTTTTTGCATATCAGGAGCCCGCTGGAGAACGGGCATTTATTTTATGTTTAGCATCAGGAGCCCGCTGGAGAAATAGGAATTTTTTTTCAAGTTTTTTAGCATCAGGGAGCGCCGCCTGGAGACGAGGCATTTATTTTCAAGTTTTTAGCAATCAGTGAGCCGCCTGGAGAACAGAGGCATTTATTTTCAGTTTTGGAAAGAGCGTTTTGGAGAAAAAGGCTTTTTTTAGTTTTTAGCAATCAGGAGCAGCCTGGAGAACAGAGGCATTTTATTTTCAAGTTTTTTAGCAACTAGGAGCCCTTGGGAACAGAGGCATTTTATTTAAGTTTTTTAAGCAATCAGGAGCCCGCCTGGAGAACAGAGGCATTTATTTTAAGTTTTTAGCAATCAGGAGCCCGCCTGGAGAACAGATGGCATTTTTTTATGTTTTTAGGCAATCAGGAGCCCGTTGGAGAAACAGAGGCATTTTATTTTAAGTTTTTAGCAATAGGAGCCCCGCTTGGAGGATAGAGGCATTTTATTTTCAAATTTTTGCAATCAGGAGCCGCATGGAGAACGAGGCATTTTATTTTCATGTTTTTAGCATCAGGAGCCGTGGAGAACATAGCGCATTATTTTCAGTTTTTAGCAATCCAGGAGCCCGCTGGAGAATAGGGGCATTTTTTTCAGTTTTTAGCAATCAGGAGCCCGCCTAGAGACAGAGGCATTTTTTTCAAGTTTTTTAGCAATCCGGAGCGCCTGGAGAAAGAGGAGGCATTTATTTTATGTTTTAGCAATCAGGAGCCCGGGAGAAGAGGCATTTTTTAAGTTTTTAGTCAATCAGGAGCCCGCTGGAGAACAGAGGCATTATTTTAAAGTTTTTGAATCAGGAGCCCGCCTGGAGAACAGAGGCATTTTTTCAGTTTTTAGCAATCAGAGCCCGTTGGAGAACAGAGGCATTTATTTTTAAGTTTTTGGCAATCAGGAGCCCGTCCTGGAGAACAGAGGCATTATTTTAAAAGTTTAGCAATCGGAGCCGCTGAGAACAGAGGCATTTTTAACAGTTTTTAGCAGTCAGGAGCCGCCTGGAGAATAGAGGTTTATTTTCAGTTTTTAGCAATTCAGGAGCGCCTGGAGAACAGAGGCATTTATTTAAGTTTTAGCAATCAGGAGCCCGCTGGAGAAAGGCATTTATTTTCAGTTTTGATCAGGTCGCCTGGAGAAGAGGTTTATTTTCAAGTTTTTAGATCAGGAGCCCGCCTGGAGAGAGGCATATTTTTCATAGTTTTAGCATCAGGAGCGCCCTGGAGAACAGAGGCATTTATTAAGTTTTTATAGCTAGGACCGCTGGACGAAAGAAGGCATTTATTTACGTTTTAGCATCAGGAGCGCCGCCTGGAGAACAGAGGCATTATTTCAAGTTTTCAGTCATGCAGGAGCGCTGGAGAATCAGAGGTTTATTTCAAGTTTTAGCAATCAGGAGTCGCCTGGAGAACAGAGGCATTTATTTAAGTTTTTAGGCAATCAGGAGCCCGTGTACCTGGAGAACAGAGGCATTTATTTTTCAATTTTTTAGCAATCAAGAGCCCGCCTGGAGAAGAGGCATTTATTTATGTTTAGCAATCAGGAGCCGCTGGATGAATAGGATTTATTTTTCAAGTTTTTTAGCAAATCAGGAGCCCGTGGAGAACAGAGGCATTTATTTTCAAGGTTTTTGCATCAGGAGCCCGCTGGAGACAGAGGCATTTTTTTAAGTTTTTAGCAATAGGAGCCCGCCTGGAGAACAGAGGATTTATTTTCAAGTTTTTTAGCAATAGGAGCGCCTGGAGAAGAGGATATTTATTTCAATTTTAGTCAGGAGCCGCCTGGAGAACGAGGCATTTATTTCAAGTTTTAGCCATCAGGAGGCCGCCTGGAGAAATAGAGCCTTTATTTCAAGTTTTAGCAATCCGGAGGCCGCTGGAGAACAGAGGCATTTATTTCAAGTTTTTAGCAATCAGGTAGCCGCCTGGAGAACAGAGGCTTTATTTCGTTTTTAGGTCAAGTCAGGAGCCGCTGGAGAATGAGGATTTATTTTCAAGTTTTTTAGCAGTCAGGAGCCGCCTGGAGAAGAGGATTATTTCAATTTTAGATCAGGAGTGAGAAAAGCTTTATTTTAAGTTTTAGCAATCAGAGCCGCGCTGGAGAACAGAGGCATTTATATTCAAGTTTTAGGCATCAGGAGCCAGCTACCGCTGGAGACAGAGGGCATTTATTTTCAATTTTTAGCAATCAGGAGCCCGCTTGGAAACAGAGGCATTTATTTTATGTTTTGCATAAGGAGCCCGCCTGGAGAAATAGGTATTTATTTTCAAGTTATTAGCAATCAGGAGCCCGCTGGAGAAAGAGGCATTTATTTCAAGTTTTGCAATCAGGAGCCGCTGGAGAAAGAGCGGATTTATTTTCAGTTTTTAAGCAATCAAGAGCTTCCGCTGGAGAACAGAGGCATTTATTTTCAGTTTTTAGAATAGGGCCGCCTGGAGACAGGGCATTTTTTTTCAAGTTTTTAGCATTAGGAGCCCGCTGGAGAACAGAGGAATTTATTTCAAGTTTTTAGCAATCAGGAGGCGCTGGAGAAGAGGCATTTATTTTGTTTTTAGAAATAGGAGGCCCGCCTGGAGAACGAGGCATTTATTTTAGTTTTTAGCAATCAGGAGCCCGCTGGGAAAACAGAGGCTTTATTTTCAAGTTTTTAGATCAGGAGCCCGCTGGAGAACAGAGGCATTTTTTAAGTTTTTTAGGAATCAGGAGCCTGGAGAAGAGATTTATTTTATGTTTTTTTAGCAATCAGGGAGCCTGGAGACAAGGCATATTTTTCAGTTTTTAGCAATCCAGGAGCCCGTTGGAGAAGGAGGCATTTATTTTCATGTTTTTAGCACTCAGGAGGCCTGAGAATAGAGGATTTATTTCAAGTTTTTAGCATCAGGAGCCGTGGAGAAAAAGGCATTTATTTTCAGTTTTTAGCATAGGAGCCCGCTGGAGAACAGAGGGCTTTTTTTATAGTTTTAGCAATAGAGGAGCACAGCCTGGAGAAGCAGAGCATTTCTTCAGTTTTTGTGCAATCAGGATGCCTCGCTGAGCAAAGGGCATTTTATTTTCATAGTTTTTAGCAATCAGGACCCGCATGGAGAAAAGGGCATTTATTTTGAATGTTTTGAGCATCAGGAGCCCGCTCTGGAGAAAGCAGAGGCATTTATTTTCAGTTTTTAGGCAATCAGAGCACTGGCCTGGAGAACGAGCATTTAATTTTGTTTCTTTAGGATAGGGCCGCTGGAGGAACAGAGCAATTTATTTTCAGGTTTTTAGCAAATCAGGAGTCCGCCTGGTAGAAGAGGATTTTATTTTAGATTTTTAAGCAAATAAGGAGCCCGCCTGGAGTACAGAGGATTTTTTTCAAGTTTTTTAGCAAATAGGAGTGCCTGAGAAAGAGGCATTTTATTTAAGTTTTTAGGCGAATAGGAGCCCGCCTGGAGAATCAGAGGCATTATTTCAAGTTTTAGCATCAGGAGCCCGCTGGAGAATAGGAGGCTTTTATTTAGTTATTAGCAGTCAGGAGCCCGGAACACCTGGAGAACAAGGCATTTATTTTCAGTTTTGAGCAAGAGGAGGCTAGAGAATGGCATTTATTTATAGGTTTTAAGCAATAGAAGCGCCGCTGGAGAACAGACGGCTATTTATTTCAAGTT
>NW_017670290.1:0-8467 GCF_001879085.1 Nicotiana attenuata
TTTGGCTTATTCTACGGTGTTTTGGTAAAATTAAAGAGTGGCTTATAAGTCAAAAATAAGCCAAAAGCCAATAAGTTGGGTCTTCCCCCAACTTATCAAATTTCAGCTTAGTAAGGCAGTTTAATGATTTGACCAAAAATATTTAGCTATTCTATTCCCTAAAATACTTCTTTTTAAAACCAAAACTCTTCGTATACTCAGTTCTTTAGCTGCATATTATTAATTTCAGCACTTTTATATCCAAACACGAGTACTGCTTATTTTTTAAAATCAGGCTTCAGCACTTAAAAAGTGCTTTTCAACACTAATGCTTTATCAGCCTCTAAATCCAGCTAAGCCAAACGGGCTCTTAATGTTATTGTATTGTAAAAAACTAGTCTTATAAATTTTTCACACAATATGAAGTACGAGTTATAGATTTAGATGTGATGTCGTTTTTCTAATAAAAAAGAAAAAACTTTTGACTGTTAAAAAATGTAGCTCAAAGTAACAATATAAAACAAGAAGATAAGTAGAATAAGAGAAGAAGAGATAACTTTCTTATTTCATCAAGTGTTCAAGTGTATTCCATCTCACATTTCATGCCTCTATTTATACTATTACATATGAAGGTTACAAAATCATTGTCTTAAACATGGCATTAACAATCGAGATCATGGGGGAAGATCATGGGGAGGGGTTATGGAGGTGTGGGAGTTACAATCATAATGGTGATGAGTAGTGGGAGGTAATTTACATCATGGGTGAAAGTAGTGGGAGTAGTGGACATCCACATTACTAAATATTTTATAACACTCCCCCTTGGATGTCCAAAAAAATAGATAATATGCCTCGTTAAAACCTTACTAAGAAAAAATCCTGTGGGAAAAAATCTTAGTGAAGGAAAAAGAGTACACATATCTCTAATACGCTTTATTTGCTGCCTCGTTAAAAACCTTACCAGTAAAACCCAGTGGGACAAAACCTAGGCTAAGGGAAAAAGAGTACAGCGCGTATCTTACTCCCCCTCATGAAAATATCACTTTATTTCTCGAAGACGTCGCATTCCAATCTTCTGTCTCAACTTCTCAAATGTTGAGGTTGGTAAAGCCTTAGTGAACAGATCAGCCGAATTTTCACATGAACGAATCTGTTGAACATTAATTTCACCATTTTGTTGAAGATCATGCGTGAAAAAGAACTTTGGTGAAATATGCTTTGTTCTGTCTCCTTTGATGTATCCTCCTTTCAGTTGAGCAATACAAGCAGCATTGTCTTCATATAGTATTGTTGGATTATCCTTTTTCATAAGAAAACCACACATTTCCTGAATATGCTGAGTCATTGATCTTAACCAAACACATTTCCGACTAGCTTCATGAATGGCTATTATCTCATCATGATTTGAAGATGTGGCAGCTATTGTTTGTTTCATTGAACGCCATGATATAGCAGTACCTCCATATGTAAACAAATAGCCTGTTTGAGATCGGGCTTTATGTGGATCAGACAAATAACCTGCATCGGCATAGCCAATCATTTCTGACTTGAATTCATTAGAATAAAACAATCCCATATCTATGGTTCCCCGAAGATATCTAAATATATGTTTAACACCATTCCAATGTCTTCTTGTTGGGGAGGAGCTGAATCTTGCTAATAAGCTCACTGCAAAAGCAATATCTGGTCGAGTATTGTTGGCAAGATACATCAGTGCCTCAATTGCACTAAGATATGGAGTTTCATCACCAACGAGCTCTTCATCATTTTCTTGAGGCCGAAATGGATCTTTATTTATATCAAGCGATCTCATAACCATTGGGGTACTCAATGAATGTGCATTATCCATGTAAAATCGCTTTAAAACCTTTTCAGTATATGTTGATTGATGGACAAAAATTCCATTTGGTACATGCTCAATTTGTAGGTCAAGACAAAATTTTGTCTTACCGAGATCTTTCATTTCAAACTCTTTCTTCAAACACTCTATAGCCTTTGGAAGCTCTTTAGAAGTGCCAATGATATTGAAGTCATCAACATACACAGCTAGAATGACAAATTCAGATCCAGACTTCTTAATAAAGACACAAGGGCAAATAGGGTCATTTTTGTACCCTTCCTTTAGCAAATACTCGCTAAGGCGATTGTACCACATCCTCCCCGTTTGCTTCAATCCGTATAAGGATTTCTGAAGCTTTATTGAACAAGTTTCTCTTGAACTTTTATGTGCTTCAGGAACTTTAAATCCTTCAGGGATTTTCATAAAAATTTCATTATCCAGTGAGCCATATAAGTAGGTTGTGACAACATTCATCAATCGCATATCAAGCTTTTCATGGACTGCCAGATTTATTAGATACCTGAAGGTAATTGCATCTACCACAGGAGAATATGTCTCCATATAATCAATGCCAAGCCTTTGCGAAAACCCTTGTGCCACAAGTCGTGCTTTATATCTTACGACTTCACCTTTCTCATTTCGTTTTCGCACAAAAACTCATTTGTACCCCACTGGCTTGACACCTTCAGGCGTTCGGACTATTGGTCCAAAAACTTCACGTTTTTCGAGTGAAGGCAATTCTGCTTGAATTGCATTTTTCCATTTTGGCCAATCATTTCTCTGTCTACATTCATCGACAGATTTTGGCTCAAGATCCTCATCTTGTTGCATTATTTCAATTGCAACATTATATGCAAAATTGTTATTAACCACAACGTTATTTCGGTTCCACATTTTTCCTGTAGAGACATAACTTATTAAGATCTCTTCATTTTCATCATTTCCAGGTACTAGAACCTCCTGTGAGGTCTTATCAATTGCTATGTCCTTATGTTCCTCTTGAGCAATTGCCTTTATGTTATGATCAACTTGATCATTTGCTCCTTTCCTTTTTCGGGGATTCTTATCCTTGGAACCAATTGGTCTACCACGTTTAAGGCGTGTCCTAGACTCATTTGCATCATCATACTGTTCAGCTGGGACATCAACTCGAATTGGAGCATTTACAGCTGGAATATGCGATTTAGTAACCCGTGGAAGGTTAGTAAATGCATCTGGCAATTGATTTGCAACATTTTGCATATAAATAATCTTTTGAACTTCTTGTTCACATTGATTTGTACGAGGATCCAAATGAGATAGAGATAATACGTTCCAATCTATCTCTTTTTCTAGCTGTTTATTTTCTCCCCCTAATGTTGGAAAAACTGATTCATCAAAATGACAATCAGCAAATCTGGCTGTAAACAAATCTCCTGTCATAGGCTCCAAATATTTAACAATAGAAGGAGATTCATAACCAACATATACTCGCAACCTTCTTTGGGGACCCATCTTTATGCGTTGTGGTGGAGCAATTGGAACATATACTGCACATCCAAAAATTCTTAGATGGGAAATATTTGGCTCCTGACCAAAAGCGAACTGTAATGGGGAGACTTTATGATAACCGATTGGCCTTATGCGCACAAGTGCTGCTGCATGCAAAATAGCATGTCCCACACTGAAAGGGGGAGTTTTATCCTCATTAGCAATGGTCTAGCTATTAGTTGAAGTCGTTTAATCAATGATTCTGCTAGACCATTTTGAGTATGAACATGAGCAACCAGATGCTCAACTTTTATTCCAGTGGCCATACAATAATCTGCAAAGGCCTGAGATGTAAATTCACCAGCATTATCAAGACGAATTGTCTTAATTGCATAATCTGGAAATTGTGCTCTTAACCTTATTATTTGGGCCAACAATCTCGCAAATGCCATATTACGAGTTGACAATAAGCACACATGTGACCATCTTGTAGATGCGTCTATCAATACCATAAAATACTTGAATGGTCCACATGGAGGGTGTATAGGCCCACATATATCACCCTGTATACGTTTCAGAAATGCAGGGGATTCAATCCCAACTTTAGCTGCTGATGGTTTAATAACCAATTTTCCTTGAGAACAAGCAACACAAGAGAATTCCTTAAATTGAAGAATCTTCTTATTCTTCAATGTGTGCCCATTTGAATTCTCTATTATTCTGCGCATCATGTTAGAACCGGGATGGCCCAACCGGTCATGCCAAATGATAAAATCGTTAGAAGTAGTAAACCTTTTGTTTACTATGGCATGTGATCCAACCACACCAATATTTGTGTGGTACAACCCAGAAGAAAATGCGGGTAATTTTTCGTGCACACATTTTTTCCCGCTTTTATTGTCGTAATATAAAGGTATTCAACCTTTCCTTCGTTAGAGGTCTCAACATGGTAGCCATTTTGGCGAATAGCTTTGAAACTCAACAAGTTTCTTTGAGACTTGCTACAATACAATGCATTATTAATAGTTAATATCGTTCCTCCAGGTAGTAATAAGGCCGCTCTTCCAGAGCCCTCAATTAACTTTGTACTACCAGATATTGTATTAAAATAAGCCTTTTTCATAACCAAATAAGAGAAAAATTTCTTTTCTCTTAATATTGTGTGAGTTGTAGCACTATCCAAAAGGCATAAATCTTCATTACTCATCTTGGATCCAATTGAAGACTGGGGAATTTTATATTCTTCGTAAAAAAAATAAAAGTACATCATGAGAAATACGGAAAAAACTAACATCACCAACGACAACATAAGACAACTTAAGTACTACTTGAAAATAAAAAACAACTTTAGAACGAGACAAAAAAAAAACCACTGAAAATAAAAATAACATAATTGCATTCCCCAGTAAAATGATCAAACTTTAGTTTTGATCTCCAAAGAAGAATTCAACTTCCAAATGAGTACGATCATCGAGGCCTTGAAAATCATCATCATTCAAAGCAAGATTTGCCTCGGCATTGTCATCATTTTTGTTTGAAGGCCCTGCCTCAAAATTATTTTTAAAGGTCAAGTGTGACTCCACTGGGGCATTAGCAGAAGATGCTCCAACATTATTTGCCTTTCTTTTGATGGAGTTTTGATAAAGCCTGACAAAATGCTCAGGTGCACGACATTCAGTTTTCCAATGACCTTTCATGCCACAGCGGTGTCAGTTACCGCTTTTGCCTCTTGAAGGATTGTTTTGAGAACCCATATTGTTCTCTCGTTTGCCATGACCACCATGATGACGACTATTATATCATCTCTTACCATTGTCACACCCACGTACATTCATATGGCCATGATTATTATTCTGTCTTTTTCCAGACTTATCACGTCTATCTGTCATATTCGCTTCAGGAAGCGGAGCTGACCCTGTGGGACGGGCTTCATGATTTTTCAGCAAAAGGGTATTATGTTGCTCAGCCACCAGAAGGCATGAGATCAATTCAGAATGCTTTTTAAAATCCCTTTCACGATATTGCTGCTGTAATACCATATTTGAGGCATAAAAAGTCGTAAGAGTCTTTTCCAGCAAATCCTCATCATTCATAACTTCCCCACATAATTTTAATTGGGAAGTTATTCGAAATACAGCAGAGTTATACTCGCTTACGGTCTTAAAATCTTGCAACCGTAAGTGCATCCACTCATATCGAGCCTTTGGCAATACCGTAGCCTTAAGGTGATCATACCTTTCCTTCAGGCCAGTCCACAATTCAAGTGGATCTTTCACTGTTAAATATTCAACCTTCAAACCTTCATCCAAATGATGACGAAGGAAAATCATGGCCTTCGCTTTGTCCTGGCTTGATGCCTCATTACCCTGAGTAATGGTGTTACCAAGGCCTTTAGCGGCTAAGTGAATCTCAGCATCGAGAACCCATGATAGGTAATTCTTTCTAGAAATATCAAGTGCCACAAACTCAAGCTTTGACAAATTCGACATAGTAAAAACTATCAAAGAAGATAACTAATTAGAAATCATTAGGATAATAGCATAAAGAATCTTAAAAATTGACATAATATCAAATTTGTGATCTATATATACACTAAAGTGATAATTCCATAGAAAAGAATACTATTTATTTTTCTTCAAATTATTAGTATATCTTTGATGTTAACTAGAACAAAATATCTTCTCTCAATTAATTCTATTAACATAAAAATTAGCAACTTTCACATGACAATCATGCAAATAACTTAAAATAAAGAAACATAGAATTCTTTATTTTTACATATATCTAGAGATGTGAGAAATTATAAAACGGCATATTAAAGACACTAATCATGAAATCAAAATATACAACGAAAAAAAAACAAAATGAACAAATATACCTGAACAACGAAAAGAGCTCAACTTCGTGCTGATAACGTGTTAAAAAATGTAGCTCAAAGTAACAATATAAAACAAGAAGATAAGTAGAATAAGAGAAGAAGAGATAACTTTCTTATTTCATCAAGTGTTCAAGTGTATTCCATCTCACATTTCATGCCTCTATTTATACTATTACACATGAAGGTTACAAAATCATTGTTTTAAACATGGCATTAACAATTGAGATCATGGAGGAAGATCATGGGGAGGGGTTATGGAGGTGTGTGAGTTATAATCATAATGGTGATGAGTAGTGGGAGGTAATTTACATCATGGGTGAAAGTAGTGGGAGTAGTGGACATCCACATTACTAAATATTTTATAACATTGACTATGATGTTCATATTTTGTTTTGTACGCGTTAAATTTAATGTTAGATTTTGTAAATGAATCTAAAATTAAATTCTTCATAAATAAAATAATAAATGTATTCTTCAGAAGCATCTTTTGGCGGGGCCCACCTATAAGAGCATAACATTTGCCTAGAAATATCTCGATGCCGTAGACGCACATGGCAATGTGGCATAAAACAAGGATTACCGGGATATTGCAATACTGTCCCCGAAACTCTAATATATCTCCTTATGACCCTATTAAGTCCTTATAATTTGGTTTTAAGCCACAAATCAAATCAAATAACTATTCATAACTGTTATATCTTGCGAAAATATGAACATGAAAATATTGTCTGATATTCTTTCCCTTGCTAAAATGGTCCAACTAGTCTGTTTGAGTTTGCTAATACATTCTAAATCTTTTCTATGTGATGATATTGTCTTTATCAACCCTATTACTTAACTTTGGACTATTATTAGGCTTCGTATCATTTTTATACTTTTTTATTATTTTAAAAAAAGTCCATAAATTCTTTTTTCCCTTTCTAGGGGTTAATCTTTGATCATTAGTTAACTCTAGAGGGCCTTACCGCTTATCTTCTATGCAATCATTTTCAAAATATACATAAATTTTCTCCAATTTACTATTTTCATGGTACTCGTGAGAGTAATTAGTGTTCATCTTTACCTGAATAAGACTAATTTTCTTCGACTTAGCCAAATATTTTGTATATGTGACAAGTATTGGATTTTAAGCTTAATTTAGCTTAAAAGAGGGTGAAATGGAAATGGAATATTTGAATTTCCCTCCTTGACAAAGGGACATTGTCCCATATTGGAGGAGGAAAAGACTTTTGATGGGTATATATACAATTGCTTTTCTTCTAGCTCTTAAAGAGTTAAGAAGAAAGCAGGCCTCGCACCGTCGTCGACTTCGGCTTCGGTTTGGTCAATCAATTGATTGATTAATTTTTTGGACCAAATTTATTTATTAATATTAAGATTAACGTAATATTATTTTAATCCAAATTTTAGCCGTTTTGTAACGGTAAATTAATTCCTCTCCGCGTTTTGATTTCCCGTTTTATTTTACATAAATAGCCATTTACGTAATGACCGTTTTACGTGAACAGTCATAACAGGCGTTCTAAAGAGTTGCACCTCTTCGTTTAAACTCAACATGTTGGCTATAAATAGCAGACTATTCCCTCAGATTTTTCTTACAAAAATTCTGAAATCTCCTTCTTTCTTCTGCATTGTTTTAATCATAAAGAAAGCAATAGTAAGTGTGATTTGCTACAGATCATTGTGTTCGCTGAAACACTGGGGTTTGAAGTACCGCTACACCAGTGTATAATCTGTTCTATCTTGGGAGGAAATAATCTACAGCCTCGGGTAATAAGAGGGGATTAGGTTCCTTAAGAAAACACTGTGAATTCAGTGGGCTCAGATTAAATTCGATTTCTTCTCTATTTCTGTTTATACATTGTTTTTCCGTCTCCAGAATTATTTTAAAACTACTACAATAATATAATAACAAGTCTATGAATAGGAGGCCTTTTACTAGCGTTCTGCAGGTTAAAACTATTATGAACAAAAATGACAAAACACCATAGTATTCTAACATTTTTGTCTTCAAAAATATTGGAGTAGAGTGAATAAAGGAGATGTATTTAGCAATCGCGATTACTAGATCCACGTTTATTTTTATGTCAACAATTTGGTTAAAAAGTGGACTTGATTTGCAAGTGACTTTCTTTCTCAACATGGAGGAAAAAAGAAGAATGAAGTCTTAGCTTTCTATACATTTTTATTATTCCCATTACATATGAGATTAAAAAAGAAGGGGGAAAAAAGTAATAGGACATTATATGTTTTTTTGGGGGGTCAAATAGGACATTGTATGTCAAAAAGAGGGTGGTGGT
>NW_017670290.1:8487-62878 GCF_001879085.1 Nicotiana attenuata
GGGGAAGATGGTTTGGGATTTTGACATCTACAATAAAAAAAGAGGCTCATGTAGTTTGCCAATTTTGGCATCGAAATACTAATAGTATTAAGGAAAATATTATCCCACTAAATGATCAAACATGTCATTTTTTCTCTCTCGATGATGATGACACTTTATCCTTTTTGCTTTCCACATTTTATTTTGTTCCAACAAAGCAAAAAAGTGTACAACAAAAGAAGATAAGATGTGCTTAATTTTATACTTTGTTATACTTTGCGTCAATTCAATTCTTTTGTTAGCAAACCTTCTCGTATTTATCTTTTACTATTAACGAATCTATAATGTAAAATGAGTCAAATCCACTTATAAAAAATATTTCAGGAAAAAAGATCCCGATGGATGGTAGGCTAGAAACGGGAAAATTTTACATAAGAACAACTGGGTTGCTTACTTTTCAATTTTATAGTCCATGTTTCAATTTACAACCAACTAGCCCAAAAATAATAGGCTAATATACTCAACATTCAACTCCAATATATTCTCGAAATTACTATTTAATTTTTAAAAAAGATTGCTCAAGCTTTTAAGTTAATTTTTGAATCAGTAACTGTAATTCAAATATTAGTACAAACCAAATCCATTTGGGTGGTGAAAATTAGATTTTTAACAAGCTTAAATATGTGGGTTTAAATTTCGAATTTAATTTTGTGAGAAATTTAGAGTGGGTGTTATTTAGACTTGTTAGAAATAGTATAAGGAGGTTGTATATAAAATTGGGAAAATGGTCAAAATTGTCCCTCTACTATTGTTTATTGGTTGCTTGTGCCACCCGTTACACTTTTCGGCCATTCTCGTCCCTACCGTTAACAAAGTTTGCAAAATTACCCCTAACACTAACGTCCCTCCACTGTGACAGCTGACCCCTCTAATATTTCATCCATGTCAGCTGCCATGTCAGCATGTCCCACCAAATAAAATGCCATGTCAACATTGGCCTCTCACTTAAACTGCCAACTGGACAAGGTCAACCCAAATTCTAATGACCTGTAACCATTTTCTTGACCCAACTATCACAAATAAATAGGTAGAATCTGAAATTAAGGGGACTAAAAGGAACGAATGAATTGGTAAATCTGGAATAAGAGGACTAAAAGGATGGATTTTATGTTTGGTAAAATTGGCTAACGAAATGGATGATTTAGTTAAATCAATTTTTTAGAAATTGCTGAGGAACGAAGAGGTCGTCGAATCAGTGCAGTCGAAGAAATCGCAAGACTCGCCTCCTGATGATTGCTCACTCCTCTTCGATCCTCCACGGCTGAGCCACCGGCATCGCCGCCATCGACCGATAATCTTGAAAAGACTCAAGCCCAAGAGATCTTCATATGCTTGGATGTTAATTTTCAAGTCAATTTTTTGTACCAAAATTGTGAAAGACTTAATCTTGAACTGGGGTTTTCTAATTTTCTCTAATCCGTCTTACAGATTGGGAGTATTCAAATTTAATTAGGAGGAAAAAATCTAAAACCCCATGAGTAAAATAAGCACAAAAGATCCCCATTTGCTTGGAAGTTGACTTTTCAAGACTTTCTTTGTGCGAAAATCTTAAAAAGATCCAGTCTTGAAGTGGGGTTTTGTTTTCTTAGTCTTTTGAGCTCAATTTTTACCGATTTAGGAGATTATGGGTGAGGAATCCAAACTTCAAATTCATAGTGGAGAGGAAGTTCAAGAAAGTGAGTAAAATAATGGATCAGTTGCATGTTGTATGCTCCAATCAACTGGTTTAAAATGCTTGTTGTGGAGTTGCATTGGATTTTTGTGTTTGTTGTTGTGATTGTATATGTTGTGTTCGGTGTTGTAGTTATATATGGTGTGATTCATATTGGGATTTTGGGGGTATTTTCATGCTGGATGAAAATGAAGAAAAGAGGGAATAGAGTGAGAAAGAGTAGAGGTAGTCAGTGGTGGTGGCCTTGTGACTTTTTCGGCGAGTTTCGCCGGTTCCATTTGCTGATTTGGCAGAATTGGGTTGCTATTTGAATGACGAAATATGAAGAAGGAGAAAGGAGATGAAGAGGGGAGCCAATACCGTGGAGGTTAGTTTTGCCTGCTAAAAATTTTCCAGCGAAATGGCATGGTTTCCGGCGATTTTGGTATGAGGTGAGGGGGAGAAGATGAGAGAAAGGGTGGAGAGGTGAGGAGTGGGGGGTCGTTTATGTTAGAGTTTTAATTTGGTGGGGTCGATGACATGGCAGCTGACATGGAAGCTGACATGGATAAAATTGATGGGTCAGCTGCCACAGTGGAGGGACGTTAGGGTTAGGGGTAATTTTGTAAACTTTGTTAACGGTAGGGACGAGAATGGCCGAAAAGTGTAACAAGTGGCACAAACAACCAATAAACAATAGTAGAGGGACAATTTTGACCCTTTGCCATATAAAATTTGAAGTCATTTAATGGAGATTTGGACTGGTTTTGAACAATAATTGTAACTGAAAATCGTGAAAGAAGTTCGCCTACAGACGCTTGTATAAAGGTGTATAATAGTGTATAAGATGTGTTTATACACTCATATACACTATTATACAAGATTATAAAAATTATACAAAAAAACTGACTTCGTCTTCTATCTTGCGTCTTTTCTGAAATTTAACTCAAATCTACTCCAAATCACTTCAAATTTAAATTTTGAACTCCTTTTGATATTTTCAATCAATTGGAACAACACCCAATCCAAACAACTAACAAACTCAAAAAAATCCTATTTTCGAAACCAAAGCTTTGAATGGCCTTCAATGGTGGACTTCTACTCCTCAATTTTCTGACATTGCAAACAGGGGAGAAGCAGAAAATATACGGCCCCTTGAAGCATATGTAAAAGATGTAAGGAGAAGAGAGAGTGAAAGCAATGGTTGTGAGATTTAACTCCATAGCTTTTAGAAATAATGGTTGTAAGAACACAGATTTTGAATTTGCTAATGCTTTCAAAATATGTACAATATGGGCTAGGTAGGGTAAAACTTAAAAACATGGGCCATTTTTTGTTATGGTGTGAAGTCATGTGTATTTTCTTGTAATTCTTTCACTAGAAACCCGTATTTTAGTCCTAGTATTGGAGTCTAATTACTGCATTTTACGTGTGTTTGAGCTTAAATAATAGTGAATTATACTGATTATGTATTTTATGCCTTGTAGGAAATGCTTCCGAGCTATTTAGGTTATTTGGCGTGAAATTGAACAAGTTGGAGCTTTGAAGTCTGAGTACAAGCCCAAGAAATTAAGTCGGGATCACGTTCGAGGGCCAAGGACCAAGTCTGGATGTTAGAAAGTGAACAAAACAATTTACTCTAAGAAAACCTAACAGCCACGCCGCATGGGGCGCCGAGAGGCGCAACGGCTGAGCAATTGCTGCTGCCCGATGATCACGCCCAACTATGCCTTATAAAAGACAAAGCGGTCATTGCAAATATAATCCGGTTTTTCAAGTCCAGAGTCGAATCCTCAGGGAACTAACCTATCTATTACAACTATTCGTGATGCTAATACAAGTTCAACCAATTTTCAGATGCAAGATTTTTATCAATAAACAGGGAGATTTATTTAACTAATATCAAAGGATATTAAAACTACAATATTCTAAATTAAATATAATTCGATGGTAAAAAGATCTAGGGTATTGATTTTCCCAAATTGCTAGCTTAATTCTTAACTCTTTTGTTGTAATCTCGCGGTGATACTCTATGAGGATTATGAGCTATGTGTTACCGCAATTATCTCTCGATCAACTACGATAATTTACTAGAGCATTCTCTCGAACTACTCTAGCTGATAATTTATGCAGCTCAAAATTATCCCACCAAAGTTTCGTTATCTCTAACCCCACTTTTAAATTCAAGTAATGAATCTCTTCAATTACCCAAAAGTGGTGTTGCTCAACAACAATCTAACCTAGTATTCTTTCCCAAGCAACACAAGGCAATTAGACACGATTAATCAAGGGCCCATTCAATTAATCACCATACAAAGCATAGTTGAACAATCATATAATAAACCCGGCTCGATTTCAATAAAATTGAGTTAAAACTTCATCTAGCAATTGGTTCCATCAACCCTAGATTAAATGTTTAGCTACTCATAGTAAAGCAAGACAAAACCATAAAATCATTCATAATTCGAGAATAATGATAACAAGAAGAAGATTGAAAAACTCTAATGGTGTCTTGATCTTCTCACACTTGTTCTTGCCTCCAATTTAGTCTAAAAACCAGCTTAACCTTGACTTGGGCGAGTTTGTTAAGTTTATATAGAGTTAGGATAAGTTTCCCACGATTTACACTTTGGCCCTCAAACTTCTTGGCTGTCTCCAGATCCACCGCGGTCGCGGCACGACCGTGGCACGACCGCGGTATTTCACTAACATTCTGTCTCTCGCCTTCTTTCACCGCGGTCCTACCGCGGTTGCGGTGAGCTGTTACCCAATTTTTCTTCACCTTTTCTTGCTTGTTTTCGTCCGGGCTCTTCTCGATTGGCCTTGTAGCTACTTATTTAACTCCAAAACACTCTATATTCTCCTCCTAATTCGGGGTAGTTCCTGCAAAGCATAAAAAACTCAATTAGAGCATTTTGTTATCATTTAGCACTTAAAACATCAATAAAGTATGATTAATTTAAGGCATAAATAACATCTACATCATATAATATAGGCTACTATCAACACCCCACACATAAACCGTTGTTTGTCCTCTAGCAACAAAACCACACTCTATAGGCCTAATCGTCAATGGGTCACTTCCCTACTCCTCATACCAAGAATAATTCATATGGATAGACTACCTTAGTGTAACCTCCAAACCTCAAGAGTGAACTCCCTTTCTAGCCACGTAATGTCCCTAATCGGCTTTCATACACTTAGTCAAAGATCCAGACTTACCTTTCCTTCACGAATCATGTGCCTACTCACCACAAAAGAGACATGTGTCATGTCATTACAATTCACACACTGAGGAACTCAAACACGCAAGATTTCACTCACCCTCAGAAATAAATTCTTATGCTACAAATAACGCACCATAGGCTTGCCCGTAGTGTAATACTCGACTAATCGAGCCCATTTGGTCTAGAATCAAGTAGGACTTTATTTGGTTGTAATGTTGGCTGCGGGACATGTAGGATACATATAGGTATAGTGACTACACCTCCCTAAGAACTTCAATACACTTTCCACTTTTAAGCCCATGCCTTATCAAACCTTCATTCCACCTTTACATCATTAAGTTAAACCCCCTACTTCTTTAAGCACACATTCTCCTTTGAAGAGCACCACCATTTTGAGACTTATTCTTGTAAAAATTATTCTGCTCAGTTTCTTCTTTCTTTTCTTTTTTTTAATTTTTTTCTGGTGGCTTCTAATATTGTTTATCACACAGTGCACCCCTTTTATTTTTAAGTCTTCTTGGTTCCACTAAAAAGCCAACCAACCACCCTACACTTTAACTCTTCCATATTCATTACAATTCAAGTGCTTCTAGGAGGTGATAGGGTTCAAAGAGATTGGTACTTCAAAACTTGGTAAGGCTTGTAATGTGGTTGCCAAGGAAACAGGATTACAGGCTCAAAGGGGTTAACTAGGATATATACACTCCGGTGGGTAAAAACATATTTAGATAGGTTCAACAAGGAAACGCCTATATCATTTTCTACCAATTAAGACTACCATTTCGCTTTGTACACACACAGGGCAAGTTCTAGGCATTGAGTGTTAGCATAGAATACACAAAGGCTCACTCACACATGGCACATAACTCAATTCGGTTAGGACCATCCGTCACTCTGCTCAAAGTGTTTAGCCAACTCAAGAACACACAATTTAAGGCTTTATTGCTAGAGTCAACTAATGAGCCTAAGTGTCACACTAAAACAATCTCTATTCAAGGTACCATGGAGTCAAGGGGTCCTATTCTAATCTTTCCTCGCCCAAAAGTTCCTAAACTACAAAAGAAAAACTAACTACACCCGGTTCAAATGGAAACCCTTTGAAAAGAACCGTGGTTTAAAGAAAAACCAAGGGAGTTGATATACTAACTAACAGAAGAAAATCCTTTTGTTGTTTTTTTTTGTTCGACTTAAGTCCCTCAAGAGACCCGTCGAGAGGTGTCCGTCTTCGGGCCAAGTTGAAGTTAATTAAAAATAACTAAAAACACCAAACAACAACAACACCAAACAAATGTATACAATTATACAATAACAACTATCCCCACCCCACACTTAAAGATTTGGCATGTCCTCATGTCAAAGAATTTAAAGCATAGTAAGGTAAGGGGACTTCCCTGGTGCTCAATCCTGATCAGATACGGTGCCAGGATCAAGATGACACGCTCGTCCTAGCGCCCTGAGCCAGCCCATGATCTTTTTCTCTGACTTAGCATTTTGAGTAGCCAAATTGTCAACTCTAGTACTCAGGTCAGTGACCGAAGTGCGTTAGCCAGCCATTTATTGCTCCAGGTCTGTCATGCGGGTACTCTGGCGGGCCTGTGATGGGCCTGCTTCATGAGCACTCTGCTCTGGTGGGGCGGCAGCATGCATCGTTCCCTCATCATCATCATCGGTCTCATCATCAGCATCAACCACCACAACCAGCTCTTTCCCAACTGTGATTTTGCTAGCCCTGAATGGGGCTTTCAATGGCAACTTCCCATCTACTATGGGATTTTCAAGAACTCGTGAAGCACGACACAGTTTGGTGACCGGGGAGGGGAAATAGAACCCTTTGAGTACTTTCGGGGAGCGAATGAACATCTCTTCTTGGATGAGCCGGGCCACATCAAAATCGTATTGGCTCATGAAACAATAAATCGCTGTAGCTCTTGGCCTATTAACATCGATGGTGTTGCTGGACAGCAGCAGACGGCTTTTGATGATCATCAGCTAACACTTAGCTTCCCAATTGAGAGATTGACAGTTCAGGGTCATTCTCGGCTTTATCCATATTGGATCCCGATTGGCCACACATATTGTTTCAAGAATTGGTTTCCACCCGGCATATAGAGAGGGTTGACAACCTCGGTAATAATCTGTCTCTCCAATGAACACCTGAATATTTTAAATGCCTAGAGCGGCTGCAAAAATAAAACCTGCCAAGCTACCTAGGGACTCGGCGGGCCCGGGATGGTGTGGCGGTCCAGTTCCTGAGAACAGCTCCCCTCTCCACAATCATCCTCCTTAATATTGCACTGCACTCCATGTCTTCATCTTCCAAGAACAGATTCTTCAACCGAGCTAATGCTTCCTCTTCTGCAGTTCCCCATATTGTATCAGCCTGGTGAAAGGCTTGAACCAGACGTGGCACTGGTTGCTCAAGAGGGTAGTACGGTCCATGCCATGGAGGCGACCAATCATTACACTCTTGCCATGTGTATTGATATCCGAGCCCAAAGGTAGTACCATGACCCTTCAGTCGTATCAGTTTAGTGATACCTTGGAGATTCTTCCCAAGCCCTTTGTCGGGTTCATACCCAGACCATGCTAGTATGCTCTCTATTTTACTGCTCTGCCATTTATCCTTCTCGACGGCATTGACACGTTCAATGTGATGATAGGTTTCCCCTCCTAGCCTTTTTCTATTTCCAATAACTGGGATGGTTTGACTGGTGTAAATGGGGTTACTCCCATCTCCTTGAATGATCACCTCCTGACGATTCCATTCGAACTTTACGGCTTGATGTAGTGTGGATGCCACAGCCCCAGCGGCATGGATCCATTGTTGGCCTAACAGAAGATTGTATGAGGTCGGTATGTCGAGCACATGAAACTCGACGTTGAAGCAAGTTGGCCCCATCTGCAAACACAGGTTGATCTCCCTGATCGTGGCCCTTTGAGACTCATCGAAAGCTTTCACATTCATGCTTCCTGTCCGTATTTCATGGAAACCTTTGTCCAATCTTTTCAGAGTGTCCAGCGGACAAATATTGAGGCTTGAACCTCCGTCAACCAAGACCCTGGCAATGAAGTAGTCTTCGCATCGCACTGTAATATGCAGTGCCCTGTTGTGGTTCAGACCCTCGGGTGGCAACTCATCCTCGTGGAAAGGGATTCTGTGACTTTCTAACACCTGTCCTACCATATTAGACATCTCTCCGCTGGTGATGTTATTGGGCACTTAGGCTTCGCTCAACACTTTTTCATCAAAGCAATTTTGTGTGCTTCTGAATTTCGTAACAGTGACAGGATGGATATCTGAGCTTGGTTTTTGTTTAAATGATCGTTGACAGAATACTCCTTTCCTTGCATTTTCCTCCACAGGTCATCTGGTCCTATTTCAATGACAGGCTGCTTGGTAGTGGCATCCTTACCTGGTCTTCCCAGGTGCTCAGGTGTATAGATTCTCCCGGTCCTGGTCATTCCTTGTGCGGCATCGGATTCCTCCATCTTTGCCTTTCCTTTGCGTTTAGCTTCGGCAACATAATCCCAAGGTATCGCTTTTGAGTGGAAAGGAGGTGTGGTTGATACTGTCACTGTGAACGGTTTGACCACTTCTACTTCAAACGGAACATGGGTGGCCGCCGGTGGAGCCACCTCTACCTCAAATGGAACTGATGTGGCTACCTCAACCTCGATTGGTGACTGAGTTTGTACCACAATAGGGGTAAGTGTGACTGAGGGTTTGAAGTCATCACCTTCCCGAATAAGCCCAATTGACCCCTTAGGATCCCATTCTTCGTTTGTCTCTATCACATGTATTCTACCACATCTATGATCAGGGAGAGGGTTGTTGCGAACATTGGGTGTGGCCTCCTTTGCCTGTATAACCTTGTTGTCAATCAGCGTCTGGATCTTGTCTTTCAACGTTCGGCACTCGTTAGTGGTGTGTCCCTTCATACCGGAATGGTATGCACAAGTTTTATTAGGATTGACCCATTGGGATGGATTCTCTAGTGCCACACCGGGAACAGGCGTGACGTAACCTGCAGCTTTCAATCTTTCATACAGCTGGTCAATGGGTTCAGCGATAGCGGTGTACTGTTTGGGTGGCTTGCCGTCAAAGTTGGGTCTTGGTCTTGGATAATTTTGACGGGTTGGAGGTGACTGGAAATGAGATAGTTGGGAGTTATAGGTATGATAGACAGTGGCTGGTTGGGAATATCTGGGAGATGATGGTTGATATGTGGGTGGTGGTGCTTGGTATGTGGATGGAGGTGTTTGATATGTGGGTGGAGGTGTTCGATAGGTAAGTGGAGATTTCGGGCCCTGAGCCACCATTACTTCCCAACGTCTTTCTTCTTTGATATGCCGCCCAATTGCAATGCCTTATTTGTGGCCTGCAATGCCTCAAAATTCGTTACCATCCCGCTTTTGATACCTTGCTCAATTTTTTCCCCAAGTTTAATGATATCAGAGAATTTGTGATTTTCAATAACCATCAACCTTTCATAATACTGCGGGTCTTGTGCTCTGACGGAGAACTTGTTCATCTGTTCTTCGTCCAAAGATGGCCTGACCTTGGACGCTTCCGACCTCCAACGGGTAGCATATTCGCGAAAAGTATCAGTGGGTTTCTTCTTAAGATTCTGGATGTAGAAAACATCGGGTGCATTTTCTGTGTTGAACCTGAATCGGTCCATGAAATCTGACGCCATACCTACCCAGTCGGACCATTTCTTGGGATCCTGGCTGATGTACCAGGACAAAGCATCACCAGTGAGGCTCCTCATAAAGAGTTTCATCCGGATTTTCTCGTCCTTTATGACCCCGACAAGCTTGTCGTAATAGGTACTTAGATGAACCTTAGGATCACCTGTGCCGTCGAACATCTCGAACTTAGGAGGTTTGTACCCCTCCGACAGTTCCACATCCGGCTGTATGCATAGGTTTTCATAGTTCAACCCTTCTATTCCTTTGCCGCCTTCGACAACCTGAACCCGGCTTGTCAATTTCTTGAGTTCTTCAACCATGTTTTTAATGAGCTGGTCCTTCTCTGAGGATTCTGGTGCATAGGAAGTTGGCTGAGTAGAGTGAGGAATGGTCTCCACATATATAGGGTTGTTCTGATGAGTGCCAGGGACTTGGGTGTAGTGATGGTCATTGGTTGAGTTTTGAGGGCCATGAATGGGTTGTGGTGTGTTTTGGGGAGTGTGGTAAGTAGCGATCGGTGGGTACTGGATTAATTGGTGGTAGTGGTGTGGTGGAGTTGGTATGGGTAAGGGATTCAGATTTTGTGGTGGGGCTGTGTATTGATGTGGTGCAGGAGAATTTTGTGGATGTTGGTTTGGTGTGTTTTGGGGAGGTGCTAGGTTCTTTGTGTTCTGTTGATTGATGTCGGGGACATTCAAGGTAAGTGATAAATTCGCCAAGTTGCGAACCTGCTCTAGCTCTCCTTGTAGCTCCAGTATCTTTTGTTCCAATCTCAAGACTAGATCATTTGGTGCCGGAGTACTCCGACCGTCTAAAGTTTCTGCATTCTCAACATTCTCTTTTCAAATACCACTTAAGTCATCCATTTTTGTTTTTCCTTTGCCTTTTGTATTGCTTGGAGGAGGAGGAGGTGGAGGGCCTCTATATCTGGTATGATACGCTGATGATACCAGTATGAGTGAACCAACCTAAGGGGATGGGAATAATCAAAAATAAAGAAAAACAAAAAAGGTAACAAGTTAGTGGGGATTTTGAAATGTTGCAGTATTTAAACACGTATTGCGGGAATGTAAATTTGCGTCCTAATTTGGGAGCCTCGTTATGCCCGAGGTAGGCCTAGTGACAAATAGATCTGGAGAACTTAGATGCCAACAAATGCCTGATTTCATAATATAAAAAATAGACGAATCCCAAAACGGCACGAAGATGATAGGGAAAAAGATAAGTCACTACTGGCACTTGGCCTTATTACATTTTAGGAAAGCATGTAAATCTAGCCTGTTTGGTCCTAGAAGGACCTTCCCCAGATTCGATCTTCCTGACTCCATCGTACAGGTCTTCCAGCTCGCACAGACCCAGCAGCAAGTATGCTCTGGCTAGATGTCCTCCTTCAGCTCCTTTAGCGTTCTAGCAATCCTCAATCCTCTTTATGACTTTACCCTCTAGTTCCACTATTCCTCGCTCTAGATATTCCAGCTTCCTGTTGGAGGTGACTGCCATTTCTTTCTTCTCTTCGATCAACCTCACATTCCTTTCATGTATTTCCCAGTGCTCATTCTCAGAGTCATGGACCCTCTTGCATAGCCTGTTGTACTTGACTTGAGCTTCAGCTTCTTTGTCTATGATTCTGTTCCCTCGACCGGCTCCTGGCATCACCATTCCTTTTAGATTGTCTTCTAACCACGCCCGGTAGAGAGGTTCGCACCCTGGATGATACCTGTCGGGCTCAATGGTGTTCTTTTCCACAATGATTTTGTAGTGCCACATATGCTGGGCTTGGCACTTGTAAGGGACGTCGTCGTCTTGAAAATCTGCTCTAAAATGACTCATCTTGGCAACCCTTGGTACAACCTATTTCCTGCCTGCTTGCCTCATAACTCGGATAGGGACGTAAGGGTATATCCCTCAAGCCAATCAGCACCAAGTGTGGAGCATCCCTGGATCTGATGATAAGTTCGTCTATTGGGAACCATTCAAACATCCATTGCACTTGCTCCTCGGTCAGATTGTCGAAAAATTCCACCCACTCTTTGGCACTCTCCGGATGAGCAAACCTGTCCGGAATGTAGGTCATCCGCTTAGGGTGATGGAAGGCAATATGGTCATTCCAAGCCCTTCGCGGAAATTCTTGGCGATACTGGCCCTTTTGAAGATGCTCTAGTAACCACAACTGCAGCAACAGGTTACAACCCTCGAAATGCTGGACCCCTCTTTGACAGCGCTCTAGAGCCCTGTAGATGTCAGCTATGATCATAGGGACTATGGTGTATGTCTATCCATTAATCCCTTCCATCAAAGTCTTGGCGACCATGGCCAACCTCGTGTGGATTCTTTCCCTTTTCATTGGGAACACTATCAGGCCCAGGAAGCATACAATGAACACGAACACTCTGCGGTGGATGTGGCATAGAGAAGTAAGAGAGATCTCGTCATGGTAGGTACGGAAGGACTTGCTATGGTCGTACCTCTCATACAGATACTCGAAAGGTATGTAAGATTCCTTCAGGCATCTTAAGTCAGCATTTTTCTTCAACCCCATCATCTTTAAGAACCCTTTACCAGTACGATTCTCCAGCACTAATAACCCGGGGCTATCCCAAGTCAATCCCGCAAGCCCTCCAATTTCCTCTAGAAGTGGTGTCATATCTATGTCGCCAAAACGAAACACAGACCTTTCACTATCCCAGAATAAAGTGGCAGCCTCGATCAACCTCTTGTTTGGCTCAATGTCTAGCAGAGAAGGTAGATTGTCCAAGTACTTTCTTACGTGTTTCTTGTCACTTGAGGAAAGGTCCTCCCACCAATCTAGTAGCAATGGTGGGATGTTGCTAACCATACCGAATCTGGGGACCTCGTGCCTCATTTTTTGCAAAACAAAAGGGTTAGTCCCTTATCCCCCACCAGACTCGACTATTTATACATTTATGATTAGCATATTGGCATTTAGTTCCCCAATTTAATGCGCAGAACGTGGTTGTGTCCGTTAGGATTATGGAAACCCCAGTGGACTTTTGGATAAGGCTTGTCTTAATGGATTATTATGTGGACAACATATTAATCCAGTTAGGTTTGACTACGGTGCATTCACAATTACGATCAGCGTAAGGTTACTATGGGGGTCTAGATTGGTACCCTCAAGCGGACAACTTGAGGGGGAAAGGCACGGAACCGTCGACTGCACTGTTGATCGACTAGTTTTACCGCAAATAAGCCTTTCCAAATTTAAGGGTAATAAATTGAACAGCGCAACCACTCATCAAGTGTTGCTATAGGATTTTGATACGCACGAGTGGAATATGATGTGGAGTATATGCAACAATAATAGCATGTTGTCAAGTATTTGCACGTAAGAGAATAATAAATGCAGTATTTAAATATTTGAAGGACGGTTACAGAAGAAAACAAAGAGACAAGTCAGTTTCAGGAAAATAAAGAAATCATAAATGCTTAAAAATAAACAGTTAAATTCAAATAAGGGGAAAAGGTACGTAGGATAGAGCATGCGTGGACTAACTTACAAAAAATAAGTTCGTTATGGTAAGAGCCTAATAATATCCCCAGCAGAGTCTCCATGCTGTCGCGATCCCTTTTTCCTCCTTGCGGAGAAAGGTTCGGGTTTCGACATTCATGGGGGATCGACTCGTTACCTTTTGGGAATTGGGTTTTTGAAGAGTCGCCACTTAACGAATTATGGTGCGTTAGGGCACCTTAAGCAGTTAACTCATGGACTAGTTTGCATTACCAGAGATTTAGGGTAAGGGCTCGAAATAACCTTGAGGGGAGGTGTTAGGCACCCCTCGCGGTCTACAACGGTGGGTCCAGGCCGAACTTATATTCATGCGAGTTAGTCCTTTTAAGAAATAAACAGTTTAAGCACGTACTTGCAAGTAAAGGCATGTTTTGACATTCTAAGCACATGTATGATCCAAATAAATGAAACAAGGGAAAAGGTTTGAACAAATTTCACATATATGAAGAGAAGTAAATTCATTTAAACAGCGGAGTTGGGAAAGGGGGTCCCTAGGTTGGTTAGCCTACAGGATCATACCCATACAATGCCCGGTAATCACTCCTCAATGAGGGGCTACACGTGACATTAGCGCGTAGTTATCATATCCTTACTACCCAATTCCCTCCCCTGGGTCGTAGCCTAAAGCGTTCTAGCAACCTTGAAAAGTATCCTATGCGTGCACTACCCGTCCCTTCCTCGTGGCCCTGGAGGTATTTTAGGACCTCTAATTTTAGGTAGTTCTAGACCATCCTAAGGTATTTAAAGGAGAAGAGTCTAGGCGTCAATCAAAACAATTAGGACTGCATTTAAAGAGGGAAAAACTAAAGGCTCACATTTTACCTCCACAAGCAGAACAAATAAATGCACGTCTCAAACAATTGTTTCAGGTATTCTGAGAGAAAACCCTAGAACATGATATCTTAGGCAAGCAGAGATTATACAGCACTGAATTCAGGCCAGAGTGTCAAAGAACTGAATCCTACTGATTTTAGACCTGTTAAAAGTGAGCAGTCTCAAGGCGCAGTTTTATAATTGCAGGATTTTAATCGCTCTATAGGCTTGCCTAAGCGCATAATAGTGATGTCCTAAGAACATGATATCTATATGGATCAGTGAAATAGTAAAACAATTTTTAAACGACAACTTGAGATCTATAGGCATGTTTTCTAGCAGTATTAACTTAAGGCAGCGCTTGAAAAACTTATTAAAGAAGTGACAGATGAATTAACTAATCCAATTCAAAACACCCGTGAATTAAACTATTTTCTAATTAAACTGGTTTTAAGTTCTATAGGCATGATTTCTATTAGAGCTGATTTTAACTCCTATAGGCATGGTATCTAATTATTAAAAGCTGATTTTAACCCTATAGGCATGATCTCTATTATTAAAAGCTGATTTTAACCCTATAGGCATGATCTCTATTATTAAAGCCATTTAGATCCTATAGGCATGGTTTCTAATTGTGTGGAAGTAAAGCAAATATAACAAACATATTTGAATCAACATAGGCCCTATAGGGATGATATCTACCCAATCCTACCCACAATAGATATAACTACCCTCCCTTTTTTCACTAATCACCCCACTGTTTGTTTACAATAGTTATTACAGACCAAGAACTGAATATAAATTACATAAAAACAATAGAAAAGAAATTAATCTATAGGGAGCCTGAAGCAGGCCCAAAACAGTCATGGTGTACCAAGCCTTTACTAATCTCAAACACCCAAAGTTCCATAGCCCAATTCATGTCTAGATGTGTCAGAGTTCCCTAAGGATCTCAAGGATCCCGGGCAGTGCTCACACACAGAGTTTCACCAAACAGAGACTGATTATGTGCAGTGTGGAAGTGCCAG
This sequence comes from Nicotiana attenuata, assembly GCF_001879085.1. NCBI lineage: Eukaryota > Viridiplantae > Streptophyta > Magnoliopsida > Solanales > Solanaceae > Nicotiana > Nicotiana attenuata. The sequence goes on from NW_017670290.1 coordinate 23,467, forward strand.
CCCTGATATGCCAGAGTTCAGAGAGATCTCAAGGATCTCAAAGCAATACTCATACCAGAGGGGCAGGACTTAGTTAATGTAATGTGAGAGTGCATAATGACTTGAAAGAGTTTTGTAGACAGTAGAAAGAAGGTCTTAGTAATGGCAAGAATTTTCTGAAAAACCAGACCATAGTTAGGGTAGAAATAGTTTGAGAAACATGAAGAACATTTTTACAATCAGAGAGTAAGTCATAAAATACACAGCTTCAGAACAGACTTCACACAAAGGAAAGGGGTAGAGGGACACATAAAATGCACCTTAGTGATGGCAAACAAATACACAGATTGTAGTTGCAAAGTTAAGTTGAGAATACACAGATTTTAGACACAAATATGATCTCATTAGTGAAATAGAACAAGTTGGACTTAGATGATCAAACTAGACAAACACTTCATGAAGCATTCAAGGTTTTAGAAATACTAATCATATACAGAACAAGTGTAGGGACAGAAGAGAATATTGAGCTTTGAGAGTGTGAGAGTGTAGATGAACTAGTGTTCGTGTCCAGAAGTGAGGAGTAAAGGAGAGCATATATAGCAGTTAAGAATCAAGGAAAATAAGGTAAGGGAATCAACCCTTCTGCAATTAAGGAAGCCACAGAATCAATTATATATTAACTAGTATAATTTTCCCTTAATTAAGGGTAATCAACCAACGGGCAAGGCAGAACACATTTAAGGAAAGAAAATCAAACGAGCAGTTAAGGGGAAATAGACAGAATTTTAATTAAGGAAATGATTGGTAAAGAATCAGTAAATATCTCGGTTAATCGAACAAGGTAAAACTACTCAAGATTGTAAATAAGGAAATAGTCAGGAATAGGTCTTAACAAAACAAACTAATAAATCAAGAATCCAAATCAATCACTGATTTAAGGAGAAAAATATAGGTTTACCATAAATAGGTAAAAAATGAACATAGACATATAGAATTAGCAGAAGAGTTGATCCAAGAACATCAGTGGAGGCACATTAGGATCAAAATTCATCGGATTAGGCTAAGAAGAATCACAGAAACAAAGCATAGGACAAAGTCAGTACCCAAATAACCTAGACGAACTCAAAATCCAAACAATAATGCCGAGAAATTAGGGCTTTCAACATAAACAAGTTAGGGTTAAAGCAATCTTCATGAAATCGGTCAAAACACACAAGAAACAGAAGATTAAAACACTCAAAAAACCATTAAACGTTTTTTAGAAAGAAAATTTCAGGGAACCCTAGCCATAGAAGTCAAAAACTTGAAGTGTTATAGTGCTTGAAATTGGTCAGTAGTAGAGGAATAAGAGGAACTTAAAGAAAAAAAATCACAGGAACTCGAAAAAAATATTTTAGGTATGCAGAGATTCAAACAGTATATAGCAAAGAGACCAAGATATAGTGCTAAAATCGGTTGACACTAAAGAAACAAGATATCTTTAAAGCAAAGTCATGGACAAACTCAGAACCCCTTCCAAATCTACAAAGATCGGACGGATTCATGTCTGAAGATTAGGGTTTAGAGGAGAAAAGAGGGTTAAAGAAAACCTGGTTTTGAACCAGATATTTGAACCATGAAATTTCAGTAGGAATCACTCGCAAACCATGGACGAACCCTTGGAGAGCTTTGAACGAGATCTGGACCAGATCTCTTCTAGTTTTTTCCACAAAAATCACATATTCGAACAACCAAGGGGATATGAGACAAGTAGAGGCTTCGTACAGCCATAGGATGCCATAGATCGGACAAGGATTCAAAAGGATTAGGGCTGATTTTAGGTAACAGCGATTAGGGTTAGGGGTCGGGTTTTAGAGAGAACCAGAGAGAAGGGGATTCAAGGGCGGCGATGTGTGAGAATTGGTTAGGGTTTAGGGGTCGTTTGAACTAAAACAGGAAAGGGTGGATTGTGGTCGTTGATCTCTGTGATCAACGACCGAGATTGAAAGAGTTTTGGGGCGGATAGGATCAGGCGGATGGGTATTGGGCCTGGGTAAGTTTAGGTTTAAAAGTTGGGCTGGGTATTGGGTTAAATTGGGGCTGAAATTGAAAATAAAAATAGGCCAGATTTTAAATAGCCACTTTTAGTACTATGTAATTTATAAAAATAATAAATGAATTCCAAAAAATATCTTTGTGTGATAAAATGATTTAAAATATTTATTTGACATTTTTAAAAAAATATAAAGACCAATTTATGCATCAATAATGTAATTATACATTAATATGGGCTATTATTGCAAAGATGTGCAATTTGCCCTAAAAATGCAAATATAACTATAAAAATGCACTAACAATATTTAAACACTATATTGGCATAAATAAATAATTTAGATGACTAAAAAATCATCACAAAGGTAATTTGAAGAATAATTATTGGATATTTTATAAATAAAGAGAGGAAATAAATTGATTTGGGGCTTTTAAAAATGATAGAAAAAAAATTATAAAAATGTTTATGCATGCTTATACTATTTTGAAAGCATATATATGTGTTAAAAATATATGAGGAAAAATTAGGTATCAACAATATGCTCCCATTTCTACTCCTGAATCTCAAGCCTTTGAATAAATCCACCCGGCCTCTGATGCTCATACCTTAATTGCTGGCAGTTTAGGCACCGAGCTACAAACCCCACTATATCCTTCTTCATCCTCCTCCACCAATAATGTTGCCTCAAGTCCTGGTAAACCTTCGTGGCACCCGGATGAAAGGAATACAACGAACTATGGGCCTCTTCAAGAATCAACTCATGTAACCTATCTACATTAGACACACAAATCCGGCTCTACATCCTCAACACTCCATCATCCCCAATAGTAACATCCATGGCATCACTGTGCTGAACTGTGTCCTTAAGGACAAGCAAATGAGGATCATCATACTAGCACTCTCTGATGCGATCATATTAGGAAGACCGAGAAACCACACAAGCTAGAACCCAGCTAGGCTCCGAAATATCGAATCTCATGAACTGGTTGGCCAAGGCCTGAACATCAACTGTAAGTGGTCTCTCACCAACAGGAATAAATGCAAAGCTACCCATACCCACCGCCTTTCCACTCAAGGCATCGACCACCATATTGGCCTTCCCAGGGTGATATAGAATGGTTATATCATAGTCCTTTAGCAGCTCCAACCATCTCTACTGTCTCAAATTTAGATCCTTTTGTTCGAACAAGTGTTGGAGACTTCGATGATCTGTAAATACCTCGGAAGACACACCATAGAGATAATGCCTCCAAATCTTCAATGCACCATCTATAACTTTCTCGTAACTGTTTTTCTTGTAACAGATTTCAAAGAAGAAAATGAAAACGAGGTTTTTATTTATAACCCGTTTCAGTACATTGCTTTTACCCTAACTATGGTAGGTTTTTCTTTGGCCTTAGCTCGTGACTTTGCTCTGCAACTTGACTCATTCAATGAGTGAACTTTTCAGCCTTAATCTTTGATTATTTCCCAATCTTCTTTGCCTTCTTTATACTTATGCCCGTGTATATTATATAGTCCCCCAAGTGTTTGAGCATTGAAGTATGAAGCCTCGAGCNAGTAGTTTAGCTTCTCGTTTTTATTTAACTGTAGTTTACGGTAGTTTTAAAACCAGGGTAATGGCAATAATGTTGCCTCAAGTCCTGGTAAAACCTTCGTGGCACCCGGATGAAAGGAATTACAACGAACTATGGGCCTCTTCAAGAATCAACTCATGTAACCTATCTACATTAGACACACAAATCCGGCTCTACATCCTCAACACTCCATCATCCCCAATAGTAACATCCATGGCATCACTGTGCTGAACTGTGTCCTTAAGGACAAGCAAATGAGGATCATCATACTAGCACTCTCTGATGCGATCATATTAGGAAGACCGAGAAACCACACAAGCTAGAACCCAGCTAGGCTCCGAAATATCGAATCTCATGAACTGGTTGGCCAAGGCCTGAACATCAACTGTAAGTGGTCTCTCACCAACAGGAATAAATGCAAAGCTACCCATACCCACCGCCTTTCCACTCAAGGCATCGACCACCATATTGGCCTTCCCAGGGTGATATAGAATGGTTATATCATAGTCCTTTAGCAGCTCCAACCATCTCTACTGTCTCAAATTTAGATCCTTTTGTTCGAACAAGTGTTGGAGACTTCGATGATCTGTAAATACCTCGGAAGACACACCATAGAGATAATGCCTCCAAATCTTCAATGCATGAACGATAGCTGCCAACTCCAAATCATGAACAAGGTAGTTCTTCTCATGGGGCTTCTACTGGAGCGAAACATAAGCAATAACTCTACCCTACTGCATCAAGACACACCCAATACCAATCTGAGAAGCATCACAATACACTGTATAAGAGCCAGAAGCTAAAGGCAAAACTAGGACTGGAGCTGTGGTCAAGGCAGTCTTATGCTTCTAAAAGCTCTCCTAACACTCATCCAACCACTTGAATGGAGTTCCCTTCTGGGTCAATTTGGTACAAGGCGATGTAATAGACGAGAAACCCCCCATAAAGCGATGATAATATCCGGCTAAGCCGAGAAAGCTCTGAATCTCAGTAGCTGAGGATGGACTTGGCCAACTATGAACCGCCTCTATCTTATTTGGATCCACCTTAATCCCCTCACTAGATACCATATGCCCCAAGAACGCCACTGAACTAAGCGAAAACTCACACTTGGAGAACTTGGCATAAAACCTCTCCTCCCTCAGCCGCTGCAATATAATCCTCAAATACTAGGCATGCTCCTCCTGGCTACGTGAGTACACCAGGATATCATCAATGAATACTATGACAAACGAGTCGAGATATGGCTGAAATACACTGTTCATCAGATGCATGAATGTTGTTGGGGCGTTGGTCAGCCCAAAAGACATCACAAGGAACACCACTAAAACCACCCAAACTACGAGGCCTCTTGGCCTCCCTCTTCTTACGCTCATGACTATGGACGATCTTTATCTGTCGAGCAATATCAACCACCTCATCGGACGTAGCACCTAATACACTCTCTCAAGTCATAAAACTGCAACTGATAGTGGACGCCATCAATGAACCTCCTAATCCTCGCCCTCTCAGTGGGAACCAACCAGACTGTGTGACGAGCCAACTATGAAAAAAATCTCATCTCATAATTGGTCACAAACATGCCCTCCTAACGTAGCTGCTCAAACTGCCTACGCAACTGCTTTCTACTGGTCTGCGGCACAAACTTCTCCAAGAAGAGAATGAAGAACTCATGCCATAAAGGTGGTGCTGCACTGACTGGCCTGCGCCTCTCATAGGCCTCCCACCATCTTAAGGCTGCCCTGATAGTTGAAAAGTAGTAAAGGAGACTCTACTAGTCTCCAAAATTCCTACCGTGCGAAGAGTCCGCTGGCACCTATCCAAAAAGTCATGGGCATCTTCTGTCTTAGCGCCACTGAATGATGGAGGCCCGAGCCTCTCCAATCTCTCTAGCCTCTTCTTCTCCTCATCAGACATAATGGGACCCTCCTAGGCCTGAGCAACTGCAACCGGCTGGGCTGGTAATACCCCCGATGTCTGAAGTCCCTACATCACCTGCTCTGAGTACATGCGCAGGAATTTGAGTACCTCCCCTGGCCTGAGAAGTGGCTCGGCGCGGTCTGAACAGAAATCGCCTGAGCAAGGCTAGTGCACACAGTTGATATCTGAACCAAAGTCTCCTAAAGGCCTGGAATCACAATGGGCACAGGTGATGCTTGAGCTGGCCCCACTGGCTCAACCATATCTAGAACCTGCTCCTAAGCTGGAGCAACTGGTAGATCTGCAGGTGCTTCTCCAGTTGTTGTACGAGCTGTACCTCAGCCCCTATTGCGACCCCTATCGCGGCACCAGCCTCTCGTGGCTCTAACTGGTGGTACTGGTGGCTGTCCGTTTGGTCCGGTAGCACGTGTCCTCACCATCTGTGAGAGAATAGAATAACAGAAGTTTAGTTCTCGGAATCAACAAATCTGCACGACAAGAATACAAGAATGTGAAATTTCCCTAAGGGTTCGGCGACCTCTTGAAGATAAGTACAGACGTCTCCGTACCGATCCTCAAGACTTTACTAAACCTGCTCATGACTCGTGAGATCTATGTAACCTAGGCTTTGATACCAACTTGTCACGACCCAAAACTCGACTTGTCATGATGGCGCCTATCATAATACCAGGCAAGCTGACAACTCAGACATACCAACACTTTCAAATTTAAAATATACTCCCTCCGTTCCAATTTATGTGAACCTATTTGACTGGACATGGAGATTAAGAAAAAAATAAAGACTTTTGGAATTTGTGGTCCTACATAAGTCAAAAAGGGCCCCAGAGTATTTTTGTGGTTATAAAAGTTTCTCATTAAGGGTAGAATTGTAAGTTTAAGCTAAATTGTTTCCCAATTTAGAAAGGGGTCATTCTTTTTAGAACGGACCAAAAAGAAAATATGTTCACATAAAATGGAATAGAGGGAGTATTAAACAGGTTTAAACAAGTGAAACATTTCAAGAGAACTGAATAAAACTGCACAACTCGATAAAGAAGTTTCCCAAAACTAGGGTGTCACTGAGAACATGAGCATCTATACAAATACAAGGTCTAATACACTGTCTAAGAAAAAGCAGAAACTGATACGTAAAATTAAGGGATAGAGGAGGAGAGTCAAGGTCTGCGGACGCTAGGGTAGCTACCTCGAAAATATCCGAATGACTGAAAACTCTGAGAGTCAGCAACCATCATGCCCGGAAACACGTGGATCTACACACGAAGTGCATGTTGTAGCGTGAGTACAACCAACTCAATAAGTAACAGATCTAACCTTTGGACTAAAAGTAGTGACAAATCTTACAGTATAGTCCAACTACAGAGCTACAGTACTAAAAATGTAGACATGCTTTCAATCTAACAGTTAAAGCTCAAGCAGGTAAGATATGTCAAGTACAACCGAAGTAAGAAATGATACGCCTCGATATCTACATGTCAGTTATGCATATCGTATGTTATGCAACGCAATGTAAGCCTCGTGTACTCACACTCTCAGAGCACTCAACCTAATTGTCTTAATTCTCACTCTTCACACTCAATCACTCAGCACTGTACAGGGTAGATCCAGCCCAGGGCATATCCAGCCCAAATGCAAATAAATCCAGGGCAGATCCAGCCTAATGCAAATGAATCAATAGCAACTGTGCTCACTACGGGTGTGCAGACTCCGGAGTAGATCCAGCCAAAGCGCTATAATAAGCCAAATCCTAGCATGAATCAATAAAGCCTGCTGCGGCGTGCAACCCGATCCCATAAATATCACTCACAATGGACCCTCAGCCACACTTATTCATCAATTTCTCCAGTTTCTCGGGCTCACAACACTCATGCTAAGCAGCCCTAGTCCGAAATGTGACAATATACAGTGTCAGAGACTGAGATATGATATGTAATGATGAATGCGACTGAGTACATAATTGTAGTTAAGCAAATAACTCAACAATAAAGAACGACCACTGTGGGTCTCAATAGTACCAGCATATAGCCTAAACATAATTTCTAGCATAAATCACAGCTCAAGTGCTCTAACACGTAGAGTACAGTAAAAATGTTCAGATAATATAGCTATACAGTTCCATGAAATCGACTAAATCACAATTACTAGGGTGCATGCCCACACGCCCGTCACCTAGCATGCGCATCCTCAATATCAAACATATAACACGTAATTCAAGGTTCCATACCCTCATAACCAAGTTTAGAAGTGTTATTTACCTCAAACCGTGCAAATCCCTACTCCAACAAGCCCTTGCCTCGTGAAATGGTCTCCGAATACCTCAAATATAGCCACAAACAATTCAATATGATAAACTCAAGATATAGGAATTAATTCCATATGAAAATGCTAAGTTCTTAATCAAAAGTCAAAAAGTCAACTCAAAAGATGATCACAAGTGACTTACCTCAAGAAACCCCTTGGAATCCCTTTCAAAAATCGCCTTATCACGAGCTTGAAATGTCCAAAAATGATTAAAACCTCGGAACCCTTCGAATTTAAACACTGCCAGTGCTTTCGCACCTGCGACACACTTAGCTGCATCTGCGGTCTCGCAGGTACAGGCATTTTTTCCGCTTCTGCAGTTGACCAGACTCCGCCCCTGTGGAATCGCACCTGCGCAAATTCCTTCGCCTCTGCGAAACTAGCTCCCCTTCCACTTATCTGCATCTGCGGAGACTCGCTCGCACCTGCGAGCTCGCTGATGCGGTTGATTTCACGTTCCTGCGACACACCCCAAGCTAGCCCCTGCTTCGCTTCTGCGCTTAGCCAGTCGCATCTGCAGTATTGCACCTGCGATCAAACTTTTGCAGGTGCGATCACACCAGTAGGGAAAATTCCAGCAATTCCTTAAGTCAAGTTTTTGATTTGTTAGCCATCCGAAATCCACACGAGGCCCCCAGGACCTCAAACAAACATACCAACAAGACCTAAATCATAATACGAACTTAGTCGAGGTCACAAATCACATCAAACAACATTAAAAACACGAATAACACCTCAATCAAGTGTAACAAAAACTAAGAAATTCCAACTTCTACAATCGATGCCGAAACCTATCAAATCAAGCCCGGTTGACCTCAAATTTTGCACACAGGTCATAAATAACACAACGGACCTATTCCAACTTCCAGGTTCAAAATCCTAGCCCAGTAACCACAAAGTCAACTCTCGGTCAAACTTCTCAATTTCCAAGACTTCTAATTTCTAACCTTTGCCATTTCAAGCCTAAATCAATTACGGACCTCCAATTCACTATCTGGACACACTCCTAAGTCCAAAATTACCCTACAGAGCTATCGGAACCGTCAAAGCTCCATTTCGGAGTCATTTACACATAAGTCAACATCCGATCAACTTTTTCAACTTAAGCTTCCAACCTTGAGACTAAGTGTCTGAACTCATTCCGAAACATCCCCGGAATCGAATCAACTACCCCGGCAAGTGACATAACAACAATTAAGCATAAAATGAGCAGTAAATGGGGGAACGGAACTGCAACACTCAAAACGACCCATCGGGTCGTTATATCCTCCCCTTCTTAAACAAATATTCGTCCTCAAACGGGTCTAGAAATGTACCTAGAGTCTCAAATTGGCGTGGATATCTGCTCCGCATCCGCTCGGTCTCCCAAGTAGCCTCCTCAACTGGCTGACCTCTCCACTATACCTTTACTGAAGCTATGTATTTTGACCTCAACTTTTGAACTTGCTGATCCAAAATGGCCACCGGCTCCACAGCATAAGTCAAAGCACCATCTAATTGAACCGTGCTAAAATCCAAAACATGAGATGGATCGTCGATGTACTTTCGGAGCATAAAAACATAAAATACTGGAGGAACACTCGACAGACTAGGCGGCAAGGCAAGCTTGTAAGCCACCTCTCCAATCCTCTGAAGCACCTCAAATGGCCCAATATACCGAGGGCTTAACCTACCCTTCTTCCCGAACCTAATAACACCTTCATGGGTGAAACCTTGAGCAGTACCTTCTCCCCCACCATGTTATCAACATCATGAACCTTCCAATCGACGTAACTTTTCTGTCTAGACTACACCGTGCGAAGTGGATCTTGAATCAATTTAACCTTGTCCAAAGCATCCTGAACCAAGTCAGTACCTAATAGCCTAGCCTCACCCGACTCGAACCACCCCACCAGATATCGACACCGTCTCCCACACAAAGCCTCATATGGATCAATCTAAATGCTCTATTGGTAGCTGTTGTTTTAGGCAAACTCTGCGAGCAGCAGAAATTGATCCCAAGAACCCCCGAAATCTATAACACAAGTGCGTAGCATATCCTCCAACATTTGAATAGTGCTCTCGGACTGTCCGTTCGTCTGATGGTGAAATGTACTCGACTCAACCTGTGTGCCCAATTCTCACTGCACTGCTCTCCAAAACTATGGTGTAAACTGCGTGCCCCGATCTTAAATGATGGAGACCGACACACCATGAAGGCGAACAATCTCGTGGATGTAGATCTCAACCAACCGTTCTGAAGAATAAGTAGTCCTAACTGGAATGAAATGCGTGGACTTGGTCAACCGATCCATAATCACCCAAATAGCATCAAACTTCCTCGAAGTCCGTGGTAGACCAACTACAAAATACATGGTGATACGCTCCCATTTCCACTCCGAAATATCAATCCTCTGAAGCAATCCACTCGGCCTCTGATGTTCATACTTTACTTACTGACAATTTAGGCAGCGAGCTGCAAACCCCACTATATCCTTCTTCATCCTCCTCCACCAATAATGCTGCCTCAAGTCCTGGTACATTTTTGCGGCGCCTAGATGAATGGAATACCATGAACTGTGAGCCCCCTAAAGAATCAACTCACGTAACCCATCTACATTAGACAGAAAAATCCGGCCATGTATCCTCAACACTACATCATCCCCAATAGTAACATCCTTGGCATCACCGTGCTGAACTGTGTCATTAAGGACAAGTAAATGGGGATCATCATACTAGCGCTCTCTGTTGCAATCATATAAGGAAGACCTGGGCTCCAAAACATCTAGTCAACAAACTAGTTGGCCAAGGCCTAAACATCAACTGCAAGAAGTCTCTCACCAACAGGAATAGAGGCAAGTCTACTCATACTCACCCCTTTATACTCAAGGCATCGACCACCACATTGGCCTTCCCGGAGTGATATAGAATGGTAATATCATAGTCCTTTAGCAGCTCCAACCATCTCCGTTGTCTTAAATTTAGATCCTTTTGTTTGAACATGTGTTGGAGACTCTGATGATCTATAAATACCTCGCAAGACACACCATAGAGATAATGCCTCCAAATCTTCAATGCATGAATGATGGTTGCCAACTCCAAATCATGAACAGGGTAGTTCTTCTCATGGGGCTTCAACTGACCGATTCATAAGCTATCACTCTACCCTCTTGTGTCAAGACACACCCAACACCAATCTAGGAAGCATCACAATACACTGTATAAGAGCCAGAAGCTGAAGGCAAAACTAGAACTGGAGTTGTGATCAAGGCAGTCTTAAGCTTCTCAAAGCTCTCCTCACACTCATCCGACCAGCTGAATGGAGCACCTTTCTAGGTCAATTTGGTCAAAATCAAACTCCTCTTTAAATGTTACTCCATGTAATAGCTTTATTCTCGTATGACTCTGTCGAATTATAAGATACTCTCTTTGTAGGAAATAGAGTCCACCCATAAGGGGTGCTCTTAGGGACCACTAGGGTAAAGCCCAGTAACTTTAGTAATTACTGTAACCCTGGCTATCCATATATAAGTACACATATGGTGTACTTCTAGACATACGGAATACACAGTATTTTCCTACACCTAGTCTTTTCCAAAACTCAGACTAGGGTTTAGACTGTGATATAGGGGGTTGCTCCTTCACAACGTGATAACCACCACCGACAGTGATTCAAGTTGTGGTTCATCCATCTTCCGCTTCACGAAGAATAAGTAAGTTCTCGTTTTACAATTTACGCACTAATCTAATGTGTTTAGTTTAATATGTTCCTTCATTGGTATCAGAGCCACATGCTATCTTTCTGGTCCGGAAAAATGATACAGTTGTTCTGCTTTTTTGTTAAAACAAATATGTGTTTTTGTTTTGTTGTCTGCAATTGGAATGAATAAAATAATTTTATTACACTACTTTTAAATAGGTTTTTAAATCAGTGTGTTAAGGTTTGAACACGGATGTTGAGAAAATCAGTATAAATTTGTCACGATCCAAAATCCAACTAGTCGTGATGGCGCCTAACCCAACCCGCTAGGTAAGCCAATTAACCTGTATCCAATTCCAATGAAATTTAATACGACAAATAAGTAAAAGAAAATATCTGAATCTTATACATTCCCCAAGGACTTGTAGTACAAATCATGAGCTTCTAAGAGTGGAATTTACAAAGTTGGTATGAAGTTAATACTGTCACACCTCCTTTTTTACTACGCCCGCAAGGGCATAAAAGAGTTTTTCCAATTAAAGGACAATCGAAACGGGATTCATTTATTAAGAGATTCAGAGTCGCCACTTGGGAGATTTATGGTGTCCCAAGTCACCGGTTGAATCTCGAATCGAGGAAAAGAATGACTCTGTATAACAGTCCGCGAACCAGAAATCCGAGTAAGGAATTCTATTAACCCGGGAGAAGGTGTTAGGCATTCCCGGGTTCCGTGGTTCTAGCACGGTTGCTCAACTGTCATATTTGGCTTATTTGTCTGATTTTAAAAACATGCTTTCAACTTATATGCTTTTAACTTTGAACCGCTTTTATTATTATTATTTTAAAGAGAATTGCAACGTCGTGAAAATACGTCTCGAACCACGTCACATAAATGCACCCGTAGTCTTCGGCACATTTCAACTTCGTTGGGATTTGGATTTGGGTCACATAAATGTGCACCCGAATTTAGGAAGGTAATATTATTAAATGTCCGGCCTAAAGCAACTAGCGTATTATTAACTTTGCGGGAGGCTATGAAATTCGCTAAATGGCCCGTCCCGAGGACTAAAAGATTTTCATGTAAGTACTTAAAGAGGGCCACGCAATTTGTGATTTTATTTGGCGCCGCGCACCTCATTTATTTTAAGGTCAACCTAAAAGGACTATGATTTTTCTATTAAGTGTTGTCTCTGCTGGGCCTTAACTAATTAGCGTGTCAATGAACCGTGATTAAGTACTCAGATGGATTCGATTCAATGCGATAACATCAGTCCATCATGGGCTTCCGTACAGGCCCAAGTGTAATCAACAAGCCTAAATTGAGACTCCATGGTCTCAGTATGAGGCTGTCGTGGCTTTTCAGGGGCCTAGGCTTTGGGGCAAGGCCCGAAATCGTCAAAGGTGCAGGGCTTAAGGTTTGAATAGAAGAATACAGGCCTCAACGTTTATCCTTTCAACTTGAAACAAAGACTGAGAATGCAACAATTTTAATCTACAGGCAATTAGCTACAATCCATATCATTAACTACAATCCATATCATTAACAATTCTGGAGTCAGATTTCAAGGAGCTAATACAAAACAATCCACATCTATATTCAAACCTTAAGCCCAAACATATATCCTTTAATTTTACAACTAAACTACTGAAGCCACTACTGGCAAACGATTACCAGACCTGGATTTAACAAGGATAGGAACCTATATGCTGATTTTCAAGTTCAATTTCCAATTTTAATATACAGCTTCATGAGAAACCAAATTATACTACACTAGGGCTACTATTTTAGAATGAACACACTTGAACTCAAATTCTAACAGTCCAGTACAGTCCACAGTTTCATAAATACAACTGAAATATGGTTCAAAATAGATCAATTAAACTAAATTTCTAGATTAACAAAAATGCAAAAGTCCAGGCGCAAACAAGTATTTCCTCATCATGTAAACTTCAAACTGGATTTCTACATATGGATGNCTGAATCTGGTGTACTAGAAGATCCGAGTCACCCATGACCAAGATTTCCTGGACACCCATGTCTATAGCCAATCTCAATCCCAAGATACATGCCTCGTATTCAGCCATGTTATTGGTGCAATAGAAACGAAGTTGAGCAGTGACAGGGTAGTGTTGCCCTGTCTCAGAGATCAGTACTGCTCCTATCCCGACACCCTTGGCATTAGCAGCTCCATCAAAGAACAGTTTCCATCCTGGCTTCTCGATTTGTTCTAATTCTTCAACATGCATTATCTCCTCATCAGGGAAGTATGTTTTCAAAGGTTCATATTCATCATCGACTGGGTTCTCGGCCAAATGATCCGCCAGCGCTTGTGCCTTCATTGCAGTCCGGGTCACGTAGACAATATCAAACTCCGTAAGCAAGATTTGCCATTTCGCCAGCCTCCCTGTGGGCATGGGCTTCTGAAAAATGTACTTCAACGGGTCCAACCGAGATATGAGATAGGTGGTATAGGCTGACAGGTAATGTTTCAACTTCTGCGCTACCCAGGTTAAGGCACAACACGTCCTCTCAAGTTGAGTGTACTTTACCTCATATGATGTGAACTTCTTGCTGAGGTAGTAAATTGCCTGCTCTTTCCTTCCTGTGATGTCATGCTGCCCCAGTACACAATTTGGGCTCGAAGTGATCTCAAAATGCCCTTACGTATTTCCCTCGAATGTCCTTACATCTTCAACATTGTTTCATTACTTCATTACTAAATTGACTTTTAGAACCAGGCTGAGAATTATGCGTGCATGTCATGTCACCAGAACCAGCACGAAAAGAATTGTAAAAGGAGAAGAAAACTAAACAGAAATGACTAGAAATTACAGAAAACAGAGAATTGCATTAGACTGACGGTGAAAGGGTTTAAACAACAGAACAAGCAAACAAACCTAGACAGCACTAAACAAGCTATTACGGCAAAATGAAAAAATAGAAGGATTTGAGTCACAAGACAATATCCGGATTACAACCCTGAAAATAACCCGGACAATAGAAATGACAACAAAATAGGCCACCAAAACTCCACTCTAGCTAACCAAGAGTTGGAGCGTCTTTCCAATCACCAAACTCGACACCTTAGCCACCGGATTGCCCATCAAAATTGGTGGGACCTTCACCAATTTCAATATCATTGACTTCATTCAACGAGTTTTCTGAGAGGATTCTCGTACTCCCTGTCGCCATGGATCTTCCCCACAAAATGTGCATCATCATGTGGAGGCAAAGGATTCTGTGCGATGTTCTGAGTGTCACTGTCCTGGACCGCAAATATCCCTTCCTGAATCATTCTTTCTATCTCTCTTTTCAAATCCCGGCAACTTTCAACATCGTGCCCCTGGGCATTGGAATGGTATCGACACCTTTTAGAAGGGTCAAAGCTTCTTGCACGCTTGTCCACATGATTCGGAGGAATGGGTGCAATCAGGTTATATTGCCTTAGCTTCTCAAACAAGTCTGCATATGACTCTCACAAGGGGGTGAAAGTTTCCTACTTCTGTGCCCTTTCTTGCTTGAAATTTTGGCTGGCCCGAAAACCTGCTCTAGGGAAATTCTTGTAGGCTCTTGGGGGTGGGTAGGTGTTTTGAGTTTGTTAAGCATTTGGTGGGGTGGGTGCGCACCATTGCGCATGGGTAGGATGTTGGGGGTATGTTTGGGCATGGTGGACAGAGAAGTGGGGATAATGTTGTGGTGGGCTATATGGAGTGTGATGGGGTTGAGGTTGGTTGTAATATGGTGATGGGCCCCTGGACCAAGCTCTTGATTCAACTACTGCCACATCTTCTTTCTTTTCCTTTCCCACTACCCCTCTAGTGCCTCTCTGGATAGCCTGGGTAGTTGCCTTGATTGCAGAATAGCTCATGATTTTGTTGGATTTAAGCCCCTCCTCCACCATACTTCCTATTTTTACTACCTTGTTGAAAGATTTTCCTACTGCTGACACCAAGTGACCATAGTAGGTGGGCTCCAAATCCTGTAAGAAGTAATCAACCATCTCGCTTTCTTTCATTGGAGGATCGACTCTTGCCGCCTGTTCTCTCCACCGGAAACCGTACTCTCTGAAGCTTTCCCCGGGCTTCTTCTCAATTTTGGTCAGTGACAGACGGTCCGGGACAATTTCGAGATTATATTGAAAGTGGCCTGCAAACGCTTGGGCCAAATCATCCCACGTGTACCATCGGGCATGATCCTGCCGCGTGTACCATTACAAGGCCGCACCACTGAGACTTTGACTAAAGTACGCCATCAATAATTCATCCCTTCCCCCAGCTCCTCTCATTTTGCTGCAGAATCCCCTTAGATGTGCCACTGGATCACCATGTCCATCATATAAGTCAAACTTGGGTAGCTTGAATCCTGCTGGCAACTGGACATCGGGAAACAAGCACAAATCCTTGTAGGCCACACTGACTTGGCCACCCAATCCTTGCATGTTCCTGAAGGATTGCTCCAGGCTTTTTACTTATCGAAATATCTCTTCCTGTTCCGGATTCTTAAGCGGCTTGTCAGTTTCCACCGGGAGCTCAAAGTGAGGGGTGTAGGAATATGGCTCAGGAGCTTTAAAGGTAGGCTCAGGAGGGTAGTACTGGCTGTCGTGAGTTTGAAACAATGGCTCACTGGAAGATCTTTTCAATGTGGTAGGTGGAGGCGCCACAAAGACAGGGGTGATTGGTGGAGGAAGGTTTTGTTTGGGTAGTGGAGCTTGGGGAGGATAGGAGGTGGTGCCATAACTCTGTTGGTAGAAAGGGAAAGTTGGCGAGGAATTCACAGTAGGAGGCTCCTGGGACTGAGCCAAAGGTGGGATATATGGTGGATTGGCGAGATAAACTGGCGTCGGCTGACCCTTAGCCCAGGCCTGATGCATCTCGGCCATCTGCTGCCTCAACTTATACATCTCTTCCCTCATTGCTTTGACATCCACCACGTCTACCTCTTTTGATGGGTCCATGATATTGGTATCTGATTCTTGGCCTGTCATGTTCGGTTTGTTTTTTGATCGGGTGTTGTAGGAATGGGTTGCCAGGATGCCAACCAAATAAACCACCTGCCTGGGCTCATCATCAACAACAACTTTGTTAGTGGTTAGAGCGTTAACAAATAGATAGCCGCCCTTTTGGGGAATGAATGCACCTAAGCAGATAACGATTTCTATTATGACTTCGCTTGGTTGCATGCGTCATCCCGGCTTTCATTTTTCTTTATTTGGCATGCCTTTCCTCTCATTCTTCCCTCGTGTTTTCCATTGTTTGTTTCTTGCCTTTCCCTCTTTTCTTTGTTTTCCTCTCACTTTCCTCTCTTTTCTTTTCCTTTTTTTTTTGCCTTGATTTGTCTTGTTCCCATTCTCTCCCTGCCTCAAAATTATTTTTCCGCTCTTTTCTTTCCTTTTCTCTTGCTCCCTTTTATTTCCTCTTGTTTGCCTTCGTTCCTTTCGTTTGGTTTCTTATTTTCTTTTTGTTTTTCTTTTTCCCTCTTTTGTTTTTCTTTCCTTTCGTGTTTTTCACCTCTTTCCTTTCATTCTTTTCTTGTTTTTCCTTTTTTTCAATTTAGTTACAGTCGAATCCTATGGAGATTGACTACGTATCACGACCCCGCGTGAATCAGACCGAGCGTAGTTCTTGCAAATTGAATGCAAAAATAAAGGGATAATTTTGGGATTTTCAAATTTCATTAATAAACGCCGAGTACAAGAGATATTAGACTATTTATTTTCTTGAAGGGAAACTACAAAAGCGGACTCAAAATAACAAAATACAGACTCGATGATTAAAAGCTAGATCAAGGGTGCATCAAAGCTTCACATCCTGGGGCCCGCGGGGCATCATTCGGCATCGCCGCAGGCCTGCGCAAGACTGAGAAGGTTTCCATGTCAACTGTGACTATTTAAAGAAAATTGGCCATGTAATGGCTTATTTGGACTTAAAAAGCAAAGTGGCTATTTTTGAAAATTTTATTTAAGGAAAAAAAAGACTCGGTTTTGCGAATACGACCTTACAGCACTTCCGCAAGGGAGATTTTAAGGCTGTGCCCGCAAACCGTTTTAAAATGACTCAGGGTAGCTGTTCTTGCAAAAACAGCCTTCCGGCGCCCTTTTGGGGACATTTGCCTTATTTTTGACAAGAATGGCGTCACCCGACTTATTCATGACGAAATTAAAAATTTTGGCATTTTTTGGCTATTTTTGCAAAGGGGAGGTTGGACCCGATGAGGGTTGCCTACGTATCTCACATCCGGTGAGAATCAAACCTGCGTAGTTCGGGCAAATAAACCTAACTATTTTCGAAAACTAAACTCTTTTTGTTTTTTGTTGGCAAATACACTATTTCTGAAAGCAAGACTCTTTTTATATTTTCTTTTTCCAGTAGCAAATAAAACAAACTAAAAAAAACTCTTCTTCTTTTTTTTCTGTCATTTTTTCCAAAAATCCGGCAGAATTTCGGCACTACTTGGACATTGGTTTTTCTAATATAGGTAATTAACTCTCCACACTGCTATTTCTTTTTTCCCTTTTTTCAAAGCCGATCAGCATGCAAGTCCAAAACAGATAAATGCACAAGTAGGATGCATCAGGATGGTCCATTATTCCGGGTACACCTGTCCTAGACGGACCCAACCCCTGTGTTGAGTCCCCCAAGTCATATGCACGTGATGCAGATAAGCGCTCCTACTAGGGATCCGGCATGGAGTCAAGTTATTCTAGATTCAAAACCTGGGTATGTGTTCTAGACTGTGTACCCGAGCGGACAACTCAAGTCGAGGAGGGGGCTACGTACCGGGGACCCGCGGGATCGTCCGGCTTAGTAACTTGTCCGGCCTCTTTCTTATTTCAAGGTATGATACTAACAGAATAGGGAGTCTCCACCAGTGAGCACATCCCCGCAGGTGAGAAGAGAAGGGTTTCGGCACAGTTTATATACAGTTCAGATAATATCAAAGCGGTAAAGCATTTAGCACATTTAGCAGAAAAACATGTAGGAAAATCAGATAAAGCCAAACATAACAATTATTCTAAGCTCGAATTCTTAAACCCTGAACCGAAGTTCTGAGTTTCTGTCCCCAACAGAGTCGCCAGAGCTGTCACACCTCCTTTTTTACTACGCCCGCAAGGGCATAAAGGAGTTTTTCCAATTAAAAGACAATCGAAACGGGATTCATTTATTAAGAGATTCAGAGTCGCCACTTGGGAGATTTATGGTGTCCCAAGTCACCAGTTGAATCCCGAATCGAGGAAAAGAATGACTCTGTATAACAGTCCGCGAACCAGAAATCCGAGTAAGGAATTCTGTTAACCCGGGAGAAGGTGTTAGGCATTCCCGAGTTCCGTGGTTCTAGCACGGTCGCTCAACTGTCATATTTGGCTTATTTGTCTGATTTTAAAAACATGCTTTCAACTTATATGCTTTTAACTTTGAACCGCTTTTATTATTATTATTTTAAAGAGAATTGTAACGTCGTGAAAATACGTCTCGAACCACGTCACATAAATGCACCCGTAGTCTTCGACACATTTCAACTTCGTTGGGATTTGGATTTGGGTCACATAAATGTGCACCCGAATTTAGGAAGGTAATATTATTAAATGCCGAGCCTAAAGCAACTAGCATATTATTAACTTTGCGGGAGGCCACGAAATTCGCTAACTGGCCCGTCCCAAGGACTAAAAGATTTTCATGTAAGTACTTAAAGAGGGCCATGCAATTTGTGATTTTATTTGGCGCCGCGCACCTCATTTATTTTAAGGTCAACCTAAAAGGACTATGATTTTTTTATTAAGTGTTGTCTCTACTGGGCCTTAACTAATTAGCGTGTCAACGAACCGTGATTAAGTACTCAGATGGATTCGATTCAATGCGATAACATCAGTCCATCACGGGCCTCTGTACAGGCCCAAGTGTAATCAACAAGCCTAAATTGAGACTCCATGGTCTCAGTATGAGGCTGTCGTGGCTTTTCAGGGGCCTAGGCTTTGAGGCAAGGCCCGAAATCGTCAAAGGTGCAGGGTGAATTGTGGCAGGCCCAAGTTCAGAAGAATACAGGGCTCAACGTTTAAGCTTTCAACTTGAAACAAAGACTGAGAATGCAACAATTTTAATCTACAGGCAATTAGCTACAATCCATATCATTAACAATTCTGGAGTCAGATTTCAAGGAGCTAATACAAAACAGTCCACATCTATATTCAAACCTTAAGCCCTAACGTATATCCTTTAATTTTAGAACTAAACTACTGAAGCCACTACAGACAAACGATTACCAGACCTGGATTTAACAAGGATAGGAACCTATATGCTGATTTTCAAGTTCAATTTCCAGTTTTAAAATACAGCTTCATGAGAAACCAAATTATACTACACTAGGGCTACTATTTTAGAATGAACACACTTGAACTCAAATTCTAACAGTCCAGTACAGTCCACAGTTTCATAAATACAACTGAAATATGGTTCAAAATAGATCAATTAAACTAAATTTCTAGATTAAAAAAAAAAAGCAAAAGTCCAGGCGCAAACAAGTATTTCCTCATCATTTAAACTTCAAAATGGATTTCTATATATGGATGTAATCTTCAGCACCACTTGAGCATAAAAGTATACCTGGAAATAGAATAAAAGTGAAGAAGAAGGAAATCAGCCAAGGCAGTAGCTAACAGCAGCCCAAATTCAAAGCAGCTGGATCAATTTTGATTCCAGAAATACCACAGCAAGCCAGGAATGATTTGTAGAAGAATAAACCGCAACAAATTATTGAAAACAGATCAATCTAAGCCCGAGCAAACTTGAATTTAACCCAAAATCTTTCTACACTTGAATTAATGAAATCTGGAAGCACTCGAACTATTTTTGGACTTTCTATGAACTTGAAAATGTGATCTAAAGCTGAAACTCGGATTTAATCTAGAGAAAACTTGAATGAAGCAGTGTTTTTGGAGTTTTGCTATATTTTTTTTTTTTTGATTTTCTGAAAAGTGTAAGATCTAAAAGAGATTTCAAATTCCAGATATAGTTTTTGATCTGAAATTCAAATTCAGCTTGTGAAAACTGTAGAATATTTTTGGGGAAATTTTTAGAGGTTCCCAACTTGTGAATGAAGCCAAGAAGACTGCCTTTTATAGGCATCAATGAGGGCAGCCTTCAGCTTTTGTGTTTGCCCTTTAGTCCTTCACTTATTTCTACTTAACCCTCTATTTTCTGACTTGTTACTCAAGTTATCCCACTAAAATTACTGAAATTTACACTAAAGCCCTATTTAGAAGACTCTAGAGGGTTCTAGATTAAACTACAACATTCTAACCCCTTTTAAGTGCCCAAAATACCCCCTGGATACCCCTGAAATTACTAACCTAGGCAAACCCAAACCTCCAACCCTGATAATTGGTCAAGGATTGACCATGGTTAAGCAAAGATCTACCATACTCAGCTATATCCCACAAATAAACAAACTACTAATTAAACTAGACACTGAAATAACAACAAAAATAAAAATCAAACATTGACTAAACAGGGTCGCCTAGAAAATTGAAGCCTATACTTAGTAGAAACACTGAATTGAAACAATGGCATTCATCGAAACCAAATTAAACTAATCAGAAATCAAAATCAAAATTAACTAATCATTGAAACAATCACTAATCAATAACCAAATTATGAAAAACTGACCTGTTATGAATTAAATCTAATCTAATACGAACAGACACAAACTAATTAAAACCTACAGAAACATACGTGAATGAATTAAACAAAGTTTAAACTAATTTTAAGATTCAGATAATAAAAGAAGAAAAAATAAAAATAAACAAAAACTTACTCATGCCAGTTTGAACCAACTGAACTCCGATTCGAGCCTCGGAATGATGTACACGCGTGTTCTTTAGTAAAACAAGCGAACACATTATCTCGAGACCTGACTCGAGCTCCAGACTCAGGAAATTGGGAAGGTTCGAGGAACTCAGATTTCTAGGGTTCTGCCCCTTTTTTAAAATTGAAATTCGAAGCATTGGAGGGGGATTCGAGCAAAGACAGACAGAGATTTGAGAAGAGGGAGGCTGAGAGAACCCAGGGTGTTATTTTGAAGCGGTTTGGGGAGTAGCGCCGCCGTGCACGGCGGTGGCGGCGCTAGGGTTTGGGTTATTTGGGGCGTTTGATTGGGATTCGAGGGCAAAAGCTTGGGGGCTTGGGAAGAGGGGAGGAAGGCGATTCTGCATTGTTAGTTTGGGCGTCATTGGACGCCGGCTGCTGCCGTGAGGCGATTTCCGGCGGCGGCGTAAGGCGGAGCCGGCGGGGACAACAGGTACGAGGAAGAAAGGACTTGATCTTTAGGGTTTCATAATTTCAGACAGTTTTATTGAAAATCAACGTTGATTATGAGCCGTTGGATTGAAGTGAATGGATGGCTTAGATTTAATTGGCCTTCATTAATCCAAAACGACGTCGTTTTGTATATGGGGGCTGGACCAGATCAAAACCTTTGGGCTGGGGTCAATTCGAACTGAGTTTGAGGGATTGGGCTCGAATTAATTTGATATTGGCCCAATCTTGGGTCTTCATTAGGACAGCCCACTTTTCTTTTATTAATTGCTTTCTTTTCCTTTTCATTTTGTATTTATTTTCAATCATTATTTATATTTTTCTGATTTTTATTAAATGTCAAATCCACAATTGACAACCCAAATTAACTTCTAAAATTATATTACTCAATTTCCAAATACCATAAATCCTAATTAAATGCAAACTAAGACAAATTACAAGTATAAATGCAAACGAACTATTTTTGTTGTTTTCTTCTTTATAAAGTAACACAATTAATCCTAAAATTTGAAATTAAATCCTAAATGCACATGCCAAGTGTATCTTTTATATTTTCATGTGAATTAAAACAAACACCAATAAAATGCAACAATTATCAGAAAATAACACAAAATTCACAAAAATTGTAAAATAATAAAGAAATCATTTTTGAATTTTGGGAGTAATTCATATAGGGCAAAAATCACGTGCTCACAGCTGCCCCTCTTTGCTCGGAAACACGAAGAGTTTGCGGGCAAAGATAAGTGAGCGGATACGAGCGATTTTTGCCCGTTTGAATACTCCGTGTGAAGCATTTTGAAAGAGTTGACCGCACCCTGCTTTGGAGGTTGCCTACATATCCTTGGCTAAAAAGGAATCAGGTCAGTGTAGTTCGGGAAGGTTTGGTAGCTGGGACTACCAGGAGCTGTGATTTCACTGTTGTTGCTGCTGCTACTGCTCGCTGACCTCCTTATTACACCATGTTAAAATAAAAAGAAGCTAGCCTAAGCTATGATCTAGGAATTACAAAAGGGTCCTATCTATGTCTTCAAACTTGCTCTTGTGTTGCCTTGAACTTGTATTCTTCCACTGGAATTCTTGCGTTGTTGCCTTGCATTGTGATTGGAGATGTTTCGCCATTCCTCCGAGTGATGCTGGACTGCATAAGTTTGAAATATGTGCCTCTATTCTCCAGGCGGGCTCCTGATTGGTGACGCTTGGAAAGTATTCCCTTGTTCTCCAGGTGGGCTCCTGACTGCTGAACTTGAAAAGTATTCCCTTGTTCTCCAGGTGGGCTCCTGACTGCAACAAAATAAACAACAACTAAAATTTTCTGCCCCAGTTTGGTGACTGGGTATAGCATGTTATCAAATATTAAAAATTAAAAGTTAAAATTTGAATTGTACTTCCCTTGTTCTCCAGGTGGGCGCCTGATTGCTGAAGCTTGAAAAGTATTCCCTTGTTCTCCAGGTGGGCTCCTGACTGCTGAACTTGAAAAGTATTCCCTTGTTCTCCAGGTGGGCTCCTGACTGCAACAAAATAAACAAACAAAGAAAATTTTCTGCCCCAGTTTTGCACTAGGAAGATTTGTGAGCTTGTTAGCAAAATGTAGATCACCTGAGCTATTGATGCAATGATGAGAGTAAAACTAAAGACTTGACTGGAATGCACGATCCTGTGAGTAAAACCAGGACATTTGACTGAAAATTCATCAGACTAGGTCTTCTATCTTAGGAGAAAGATTCCTCAGACTAAGATTTTGATCCTAGGAGAAAGCCCACTAGACTAGGGCTTCAATCTTAGGAGAACAATTCATCAGACTAAGATTTCCTATCTTAGGAGAAAGANATATATATAAAATCAATTGCGCTCACTGGGGGTGTGTGCAGACTCCGGAGGGGCTCCTTCAGCCCAAGCTCTATCATAAATTAGTAAAACCCGCTGCTTCATTGATCACGTCCAAATGCACGCCTCTAACGAGGTATGACTCGGTCGTTTGCAATAATAAAACCCACCAAGGAGTCGGGATCAAATCCACAGGGAGCTAAGATGGGAGTTAGTAGTATATATTCGGAGTGAGTACGTGAAGTATCTAGATTGCACTTTCACAAACAGGGTATTGTTTTTACTTCTAAAATTAACTAAGGATTGCAAATCTAAAGGAATAAAACTAGGGATGGTTGTTTTTGAATGTTTTATAAATATATAAAAAGGCTTAGGGCTGTGAACATGACCTAGGTGTTTGCGTAATGTGATAAAGACTTTTATGTTATTTTATTGATTGGGGTGTATTATAGCTCGCAACACTACGTTGCCCACTCAATACCTCTCGGTCAGAGATTGGTTTTGCCAATTTGCCTATCTCAAGTCCAAATGGGTATCTACCAAAACGGTTGATAAAAGCTCGTCGGGTTATTACTATCTCTAGGTTGAACCCTTTAATTGGGTTAATAAATCTCTCAATTGACCCAATTCCTTGTTAGCTAAGTTAACCTAGACTAGGTCTCTCTTTCTCAAGAAGAAACTAAGTCAAATAGGCATGAATCAATGTTTGCAACCATTAATTTCACAATTGAAGCATGAACCTAGCTAAATAACATACACCCATTCATAAACAAGCAAAAAATTAATCACCCATAAGGTTTACACACTAGGGTTGGGTCACAATCCTAGTAAAAATCTAGCTACTCATAGTGGGTGTAACAGAAAATAAAGAAGAAATAGATAATAAAACTCATATTGAAAGATTAAAATATAGAAATCCAATGTTAAATCACCAAAATAAGCTAAAGTTGCCTAAAGGAGCAAAGAGAAATGGCTACAACACTTTTTATAATCAAAACTTAACCTAAAATGTGAAACTATTCTATTTATACAAAGCTGGAATTTTCGGACAAAAATACCCTTTTGGAGGTTCTGCGGCCGCACAATTCCATGTGCAGTCCGCACTTTGCTTCAGCTTCACAGGATTTGCATATTTACAGCCACACAATTCTGAACCGCGGTCGCATCTCTCATTTTTTGCTGTCCGCACATTTCTGGTTACTGCCGCATAGGGCTCTTCTGTGGACCGCATAAATGCAGTTGCGGCCGCATAGCTGATCTTCTGCGGCCGCACTTCCTTTGAGCTTTGAAATGAGAACTCTCTGAACTTCTGCTCTTGCTTAGCTTCAGCGGCCTTACATTTCATGTGCAGACCGCCCTTTGCAGTTGTCTCTGATAAGCTTGCCTTAACAATCTTCGCCGCATATGACATTCTGCGGTCCGCACTTTGAGCTTCTATGCCTATTTTTGTTCTTGAGTTAGTTCACTCCTTCTTGAGTTGGATTTCATCTTAGTGGCTCATTTTCTAATACTCCTGCAATTAAGCATATTTCATCAGTTTTCGGAAACACAATTAAACACTTTTAGACTAAAATGAAAGCTAAAAGGCACAAATAAGTAGTCAAAATCCCCACTTATCAGGTGTGCAGCCCGATCCCATAAATGTCACTCATAATCAGGTCCTCGGCCTCACTCAGTCATCAATCTCTCCAGTCTCTCTCTCTCTCTCACAGGCTCACAATGTCATGAAACTAGCTCGAAAATAATGATATGATGTATCAATAAATAATAACAGAGACTGAGATATGATATGCATATGTCTGAGTATGTGATGCAATGAAAGTAGATAACTCAACAGTAGAAATACCTCAGTGGGTCCCAACAGGATAAGCATCCAGCCTAGACATGGTTTCTAACATGCATCACAACTCAATAGCTCAAGTACGTAAAAATTTCATAGTTACAGGTAAGATCAGGTAACTACACAGTACCACAGAAATAACAGAGTCACAATTCACACAGTGCACGCTCGTCACCTAGCATGTGCGTCACCTCAACACCAATCACATCATACGTAATTCGGGGTTTCATACCCTCATCACCAAGTTTAGAAGAGTTACTTACCTCAAACAAGCCAATTCCAATACCGAGCAAGCCAAGCGATGCTCCAAAAATGCCATCTCGCGCGTACCGACCTCCGAACGGCTCAAAACTAGCCAAAAGCAACTAAAATACATCAAATAATGCCAAAGGAAACAACCCATCTATAAATATTGGATCTTTAATCAAAAGCCCCAAATCATCCAAAAAGTCCAACCCGGGCCCGCACCTCAGAACCCGACAAAACTCACAAATCTGACAACCCATTAATTATAAGTCCAACCATACTAGTTTTACTCAAATCCGACTCCGAATCGATGTTCAAAGCTCAAAAATTCACTTTATGAAACTTTAGGCTAAAACCCCCAATTTTCTCTTTTCGAACCCTCAATAAAATGCCTAAAACGAAGATAGATTCATGATATAAAATAAAAAATGTAAAGAACACTTACCCCAATCTACATGGTGAAAATTTTTCCAAGAATCGCCTAATTCGAGCTCCATAGCTCCAAAAAATATAAAACTGACCAAAACCCTCGAAATAGAGTACGTTATACTTTTACCCATGCATCCTCTTACGCGAATGCGGGAAATCCATCGCGTTCACGATGAACAAAATATAATGCCACCAAAAATACACTTCGCATTCGCGGTACACTCCTACCAAACGCGACTCACAGCTGGATCAAAACTTCACGAATGCGGCTCCAACTACGCGAACGCGATGAAGAAGGCATCCGGCTCCAGCTCCCAGCTCAACCCTACGCGGCCGCGATCCCTCATACGCAAACACAAAGAAGACTTGCCCCAACTCTATGCAAACGCGGTCAGCTAATCGCGATCGCGATGAGGATTGTGACACCAGAAATTAGCACAATACAACAATGCCAAAATGATCCGAAATCCGTCTGGTCCTCACCTGAGCCCCTCGGAACTCCGTCCGAATATACCGACAAGCCCCGAAATACAACACGAACCTACTCGAGGCCTCAAATCACCCATAACAACAACAAAACGACAAATCGCACCCCAAATCAAACTTGATGAACTTTGAACTTTTCAACTTCCATAACTCATGCCGAAACATAGAAAACCAACCCGGAATGAACCTAAATTTTGCAAAGCAGTCCCAAATGATATAAAGAAGCTACTCCAATTCCCAGAACCACAATCCGGACCCGATATAAAAAAGCCCACGCCCGGTCAAACTTTCCAGAAATCCAACTTTCGCTATTTCAAGCCAAACTCAACTACGGACCTCCAAATCACAATCCAGACACGCTTCTAAGTCCGAAATCACTCAACGGAGCTAATGGAACCATCAAAACTCCAATCCAAGGTCAAATACTAAAAAGTCAAACTTGGTCAACTCTTCCAATTTAAAGCTTCCTAGTTGAGAATCATTCTTCCAATTCAATTTCTAATAACCTAAAAACCAAAATCGGTGATTCACTCAAGTAATAATACATCATACGGAGCTACTCACGCCCATAAACTACCGAGCGAAGTACAAATGCTCAAAACAATCGGTCGGGTCATTACAAAATTTTCGTTAAATCTGGTGTCAATCACTTTTTTGTATTTGAAGCTGATCGATTAAAAAAAGGGAAAAATGATTTCCTTTAAAGTATATTCGATATGTAAATATTGTCGAAGGCTAACGGTCGGTGGCAGCTTGTGACGTCCGTCTCTGCCACGGAAAGACGTCTCCAAAAGAGCATTGATGAGAAGCTATGACTTCCCATTGAACCACTGCCGGAAAAAGTTATGGCTTCCGAAAAGTTACTACCATAGACAAATAATATTTTTTGGAGTTTGGTGCTCTAAGAATGTCTATAGTAACAGTGAATATGAGAGAAAAATATACACCAAAATAATTATATTTCTCTCTTTAGTGGTAGAACAAAGGAGTTTTGTGCTCCAATGTCAAACAGACAAAAATATCAATGGTGAAAGAGAAGGAACAAGGTTCTTTCAACTTTTTTTTAAGTTTAATTAAAAAATGAAATCTGAAGAAGAAATCTTTATGCGTGGCGGCTGAGTATAAAATAGAAGAATAAGACTAGGGTTTTCTCTACTTAATTTAATTTACTAATTTATTTTAAAAAAATGGAGATTAGTACTCTAGTGGCTGACGACGACAAAGTAGGAAGGAAGAAGAGAAACATGTTTCTCTTTTCAAAAACCTTATAGAATGCTTCAACTATTTTACTGATTAAAATAAATAAATAAAGAAAGGATTTCTTTTAAAAGGAAGTAGCGCTCACAAAGTGCTGGCAGCACTAGTAAAATGGGTTTAAGGCCCAGTTTTATTAAAATAAATTAGTTTATTAATTTACAAGTCCAAGGCTAAAGGCCAATCGTGGAACTAGGCCAGCCTCAACTCAATAATCCAATACAATAAAATAACCTTAAAATAATGACAGAAGCAGTTAACATAAAAGAAACCTTTTTGGAAACATAACAAATCCCAAAGTACGATACAATGCAGCCCAGAATCTGGGTGTTACTGAGTACATGAGCGTCTATTCGGAATACAATCCACTACGATGTCTAAAGAAAACAACTGAAAATACATCAAATAATAAAGAAGGAGAGCCAAGGCCTGCGAACGCTGTGCAGCTACCTTAGTAGCCTCAATCAGCAACCACCGCCGTGAACAGAGTCGCCTGGATCTGCACACGAGGTGCAGGGAGTAACGAGAGTACACCAACTCAGTAAGTAACAAGTCCAAACTTTGGACTGAAAGGTAGTGACGAACTCAATCGCAACAGATATAATAGAAGTAAATGTGCAGAAATGTAGGCATGCTTTCAAGTTAAATAGTCAGCTCAAGCAATAAAGTAAATGCAGATCTGAACAGTGTAAGGTAAATAACTCAACTATCTCTACATGCAAATGCACATACTGTATGAAATGCACCATGTGCTCCTTCTCTCAAGTGCTCAACCACTCGGTACTATATATGGCCATCCGGCCCAGGGAAGATCCATCCCGGAACATATACAACACAGACTATAAGTCACCTAGTACCAAGCAAAAGGGTAATCCAACCCTGTGGAGAAGATCCATCTCCAGCTATCAAGTACTTCGGACAAGATCCATGTCCAGGGAAATCCATCCCTCAACAATATCATCCGCACTCACTGGGGGTGTGTTACAGACTCTAGAGGGGCTCCTACAGCCCTAGCGCTATCATAATCATCAATATAACCGCTGTGGCGTGCAGCCCGATCCCATAACTGTCACTCATAATCAGGCTCTCGGCCTCACTCAGTCATCAATCTCTCCAGTCTCACCCACGGGCTCACAATGTCATGAAAACAAACCCGAAATAATGATATGATAAATCAGTAAATAACCGAGACTGAGATATGATATAGAAATGATGAACGTGACTGAGTACAGAATATCAGTGAAAATAGTGACATGACAGCAAGAAACGACCACTAAGGGTCCCAACAATACCGGCATAAAGCCCAAACATGATATCTAGCATGATTTCCAGCTCAATTACTTTATCACATGATGAAAACATGGATATCAATAGGATAGAGTCACTAAACGGTGCCATGGAATCACCCAGGTCACAATTCTGACGGTGCACACCCGCACTCCCATCACTTGGCATGTGCGTCACCTCAATACAAATCACATAACACATAATTTGGGGTTTCAAACCCTCAGAACCAAGATTGAAAGCGTTACTTACCTCGAACCGAGTAAAATCCTACTCCGCAATGCCCTTGCCTCTCAAATCGGCCTCCAAATGTCCCGAATCTAGCCACAAGTAATACATTACAATCAATATAGGCTAAAAGGATTAATTCCACAAGAAAACTACCAAATTACAGCCAAGATCCGAAATCGACTCAAACCCGGCCCCTAGAGCCCACGTCTCGAAATCCGACAAAAGTCACAAAACTCAAAAGCCCATTCACTCACGAGTCCAACCATACTAAATCTATCAAAATCCGACCTCATTTGGTCACCCAAATCCCCAAAATCCACTCTCCAATTCTCAAGCCCTAAACCCCCAAATTTCACTTTGAAATCTTGCTAATTAGGTGGGGAAATCAGTGGGGAAAAAAGATTTATGATCCAAAACGAGTTCAGGAAGCTTACCTCAATAATCCCCTCGAAAATCTCCTCCAAAATCGCATAAGTCCGAGTATCAACTGTGGAAATAAGACCAAAATCGCGAACCCTTGCCTTTTAAGTTTCTGCCCAGACTTTTCGCACCTGCAGGCCCTCTATCGCATCTGCGACGCCGCACCTACAGAAATTCCATCGCAGGTGCTGATTCCACTGAAAATTCCAGGCTCCGCTCCTGCAGCTACATGACCGCATCTGCGACTACCGTAGATGCGGAAATCCATTGCACCTGCGTCTCCCTCTCGCTCCTGCACCCAGCTGCCCGCTTCTGTGCTCCTCGCAGGTGAGGGAAAATCTTCGCACCTGCGACTTCTGCCCAGCTCGTCCTTGGCTGCTTCTGCGTCTCCTCCTTCACTTCTGCGGGCTCGCACCTGCGGTTCCCACTCCGCAGGTGCAGCTACACTAGTAGCAGCAGCACTTCAACTGCAATTCTTCAACTCAAATCAAGCCGTCAACCACCCAAAATCACCCCGAGGCCCTCGAGACCACAACCAAACATACCAACAGGTCCTATAACATCATACCAACTTAGTCGAACCTTCGAATCACTCAAAAAAACATCAAAACACCAAATTACACCCGGATTCAAGCCTCAAGGACTTCAAAACTTTCGAGTTCCACAAACGACACCGAAACCTACCAAACCACGTCCAATTGACCTCAAATTTTTCACACAAGTCAAAAATGACACCACATACCTACTCCAACTTCCGGAAATCCAATCCGTCCGCGGTATCAAAATTTCCACTACCCGCCAAAATCGCCAAAATTCTAACTTTCGCCAATTCAAGCTTAATTCTACTACAGACCTCCAAATTACATTCCGAACGCGCTCCTAAGTCCAAAATCACCTAACGGAGCTAATGGAACCATCATATTCAAATCCGAGGTCGTTTACACATAAGTCAACATCCTATCAACTTTTCCAACTTAGGCTTTCAATTAAGAGACTATGTGTCTCAATTCACTCCGAAATCACTCCGGACCCGGATCAGCTAACCTGGTATATCATAATATAGCTGAAGAACACAAAAGAAGCAGGAAATGGGGGAACGGGGCTATAACTCTCGAAACGACCGGCCGGGTCGTTACAAATTTTATTTGGACTAATGGCCTAAACAAAATTCAAAATTAAGTTCTTACTTTTTTTAATAAATTTCAAATTTTGAAAATTAATTATGTGGACTTAATTTTTAGAATATAAATTTAGTATTTATATTCCTTTATGAAAACTATAATAATTTTATTATCCCAATTGCTTGAAATGTTAATTAGTTTAACATTAAGCTTGCTTGTTAATTTGTT
Organism: Nicotiana attenuata; assembly: GCF_001879085.1. NCBI lineage: Eukaryota > Viridiplantae > Streptophyta > Magnoliopsida > Solanales > Solanaceae > Nicotiana > Nicotiana attenuata. The sequence continues at coordinate 54,644 of NW_017670290.1, forward strand.
TAACATGCTTGAAATGTTAATTTATTTAACATTAAATTTATTTGTTAATTTGTTTAACATGCTTGAAATGTTAATTGTTTTAACATTACATTTGTTAATTAGTTTATAGGCCAGCAAGACAGTGGGGGTGTAACCGAGTTTGAATAACGAGATGTTACATTTTTAGAGGATGAGTTCCCTAAGAATGGAGAGGTAGGTCAAGACCTAACCTTATTTGAGATACTGGATCAAGAAGTACAAGGATCACTTCATTCGAGTGGGAGAATTTTAGCAGATGATAAATTATTTTCTCATCAAAGACCTCCTTCATCATCAAATGCGAATGAAAGTAATCCCTACACATTTAATGGAAGTGACAAATGGATCTTGTTCCAAGTGGGAGCGAGTTGGTCACAAATCTTGTTCCAAATGGGAGCGGGATGAATGTTCTTGATCCGACAGGGAGAAACATTGATCCAAATGGGAACAACAATGATCACAAATAAGACGTGGTTCTCGTAAAAAGATTCCCCGCCGACGATTTGATGTTGAAGGTGCGAACTATTTATGATGTTCCTACAAGAAGAAAATGTGCCTAAAAATATAAAATATGCTCTCCCATGCCCTTCTAAGGATAAATGGAAAAAAGCAATGGAAGATGAACTGGAGTCTACGAGAGTCAACAAAGTTTTGGAACTAGTTGACCTCCCCTGAAGGACGCAAAAACATTGAGAGCAAATGGGTTCTCAAAATCAGGCTCAAGACTGATGGAACATTTGAGAAATATAAGGCTCGACTGGTGGCAAAAGAGTATACACGGCAGAAAGGAATAGACTACGAAGAGACTTTCTCGCCTATTATACGATTTACCTCTGTTCGCCTGGTTCTAATATTGTTGTAAGCTTGGATCTTGAATTACATCAGATGGATGTAAAGACCGCCTTTCTCAATGGAGAACTAGATGAAGAAATCTATATGGAACAACCTGAGTATTTCATTGAAAAATCCCATGAAAGGTTTGTAGACTTTTAAAGTCTATTTATGGCCTCAAACAATCTTCCAGGCAGTGGTATATACGCTTTCAAAATGTTGTTGTATCCAATGGTTTTATCATGATGGATGAAGACTGTTGTGTTTATACAAAAAGATTAAGGAACAAGCTTGTGATTTTAACGTTGTATGTACATGACATAGTTATAGCTAGAAATGATAAGGAGTTTATCACCGAGATAAAGTCATAGTTATCATCTCAATTTGAGATGAAAGATATGGGTGGGCTGCATATATTGTTGGATTTAAGATCTCAAGAGATCATCCAAAAAAATTTATTATATCTCTCACAAGAAAATTACATTAGAAAAGTTCTTGAACGATTCAATATGCAAAACAGTAGCCTAGTTAATACTCCTATCAGTAAAGGCCATGCCTTGGGAAGTCAGATGTATCCTAAGACTCCTGAAGAGACAGAAAGAATGAGCTAAGTTCCTTACATGAGCGCAGTCGGAAGTCTAATGTATGTTATGGTATGCACTAGACATGATATCTGTCGAGCAATTAGCTTGGTAAATAGATATCAAACCGACCCAGGTTCAGCACATTGGCAAGCAGTATAGAGGATCATGAGATATCTGAAGGGAACTGCTGATTGTGCGCTTGGATATAGTGATGTTGATCATGGAGGAGACTAGACGAGAGGAAATCTACCTCAGGATATATTTTCTTACTTAGTGATGGCGCCATATCATGGAGTAGTAGAAACAATCATGTGTATCACTATCTACGATGGAAGCCGAATACGTGGCTCTCGCATCAGAATCACAAGAAGCTGTTTAGTTGAAAAAGTTCTTGAACACTTGTTGAATATCGTTGAAAATACCAAACCAGTATTAGTCTACTGCGACAGTGAGGCTGCAATATCCTCCACCAAGGACCCTAAGTTTCATTGTAAAACCAAACGTATAGATATCAAGTATAACTATGCGAGAGACATGGTTAGACGCAAGGTGGTGAATGTGAAGTATGTGTCAACAAAAGATATGTTAGCATATCCATTGACAAAGCCTTTCTAGAGATGCATTTGTGAGACACATTAGGTCTCAAGGCTTGCGTAGACTCTGAGATACTTTATTTTGTTATTTATTTTTCCGCGTTCACAAAACCGATGTTCTTTGATTATCAATAAAGTTGATTTACATCCATACATATTTTATTGTTGAATGTTATGTGCACTCTTTATTTTTTCTGATAAGTATGTCAGGTAGACAAGAGGTTGGCCTTCTCACACAGGCAACCGCCTCCTTATCTTAGTGATGTGAGGAGATGAGATATGATTTTAAGTAAAATTATCATAAGGATAATTTGAGATCTATTCGCTTAAAATCAGAATGTCGCTTAAACAATGACATAAGGTCATTGGGGTAAAAAATGTTCAGCTAGTCTACTTTGTGAGCCAGATGTGAGTTAAGTATGATTTTGTAGATCAAGAAACTCAAATTTAGATACTTATGGTGTCTAAATATCATATGTACAGCATTCTTTATGAGATAAAGACATATGCTCCTTGGGGAAAAGGAGAAAATGTTGTAGCACATGTCTCATACCATTTGTGCTAATGTCGACAAATTGGGTAAACATAAGCCCGTTCTCAACTTATTGTTGTGTGAAACCCAGAGCTTTTATGATTGCTCAAGATTTTGTACCCTCAAAGACTCCGATCAGATACTTGAGACTTAGTGTGATGTTGGCTATTTTAGTGTGTTTTCAAAAAGACCATGAACACAGATACGGTCTAGCGGAGCATATCTAGAAAAGTAGTCATACTAATGTTAAGGGGATCGTGAGAAGATGAAGATCATTGATGGAATCTCATTTATTTATATTCACTGATGCACCAATTATAACTTATGAGTTATGATTGTGAATACAAGAAATAATGATATATGAGATTTTATGATTATATCAAATATGATTCATATGATCTAGGGTACTACATACTTTATGATCTACTTGCAGGTTCGCACTCGACGAGAGGCGCAATATACTCCTAACAGATGTATAGCGTTTAGCTCTCACAGTATGCCGGTCGCATGATCACTTCCCTATATGAATGATTGAGGAGATGAGAGGAGAATATGTTTCTCAGACTAGATAAGCACCCCCATTATGTGTGAGTGGGAGATGTAGGAAATAGAGTCCACCCTGCTCTTAGGGCCCACTAGGGTAAAGCCCAGTAATTTTAGTAATTATTGTTACCCTAGCTATCCCTATATAAGTACACATATGGTGTACTTCTAGACATACGGAATACGCAGTATTTTCCTACGCCTAGTCTTATCCTAACGTTAGACTAGGGTTTAGACTATGATATTGGAAGTTGCTCCGTCACAACGTGATAGCCACCACCGACCAGTGATTCCAGTCGTGGTTCATCCGTCTTCCGTTTTAAATTCTCGTTTTACGATTTACGCGCTAATCTGATGTGTTTAGTTTAACGTGTTCCTTCACTCTCCTATTTCTTTTTAATTTGTAACAAAAAGTGACTCATTTTCTTAAAATTTGAAATGAGGCATAAATTTGAGTCAAGGTTTCCCTTTTATGTAGCCAATGAAGAGTATTAGATCATGTTTATCGTTTAGTCCAAATAATAAACTCCTAGTTCGCCTAATACACTTATTGATAAGGGATAATTCTAGGCCAATTAGAATAATAGCTATTTAATTTTAATGTAATTATTAGTCTGTTTGGCAGAGCTTCTTTAAAGTCAAAAGCACTTTTTTTATAAAAAAAAATAAAAAAAAAAATTGTTCAAATAAAGTGTTTTTTTTCCAAAGTTAAAGTCTTTGGCCAAGCTTTTGAAAAAAAAAAATTGCTTTTGAGTAGAAGAAGAATCAGTTTTGGAGAAGCAGAAAAAAGTTGCATTTTTTTTTTAAAATCACCTTTGAGAAAAATACACTTAGAAATACTATTTAAAAGTTTGGCCAAACACTAATTGCTGCTCAGAAGTACTTTTCAAATTAATTAGTCAAACACAAACTGCTTCTCACTAAATTCAAAAATACCTTTGAGAAGAAATACTTCTCAACTTAAACTAATTTTTGAAGTTTGGCCAAACAAGATACGATTCCTTCTGTAACCATTATCCTTGTACTTGAAAATCCAAAGGGATAGCATAATTTAAGCAAACCACAAAGGGAAGACCCACTACTTTTTCTCTAAGCTTGTGATGGAGAAATTAAACTCTCCAATTTTTCTTGTCTACTCAAAACAGGTGGTTGAGCTGCAAAATCCCCTTCCCCTTCCTTCTTTTCCTCTACATATCTCCCTCTTTAATTACATATAATTAACAAGCCTTAATTAATTAAACAACTCATTCTTTCCTTTTCCTTTTATTCAATACCTCTCACTTTCGCATTCATGTTAATACTTTCCAGCTAAGTTGTTATACCTAGGTTACCTACCCAAGATTAATTTATGTGTGTTATTTATTGTTTCTATTAGAAGACGAATGATATTGTAGGACTAACGTTAGAACGAAGAATAACGTAAAATGGCATTGATGATCAAAGGTATTAGCTTGCATTATACGAATAATTTGTCAAAAATAGAGCAGGAGAATGAAGGGTTGGCTGGTATTCAGAATTTGAAATTTGGATTTTTAAATCCTAGCAAAGGTAATGGGAGAAAGATTTTGAAGGTGGCAAATGCGAGTAAGAGCAGTTCTAGGAATCAACACACAATTAATGGGAAGAAAATAAATGGTGTGCATGTTGAGGAGTATCCATATTTAGGGCAAAGAGGCAATGATAATAATGTAGTAGTTGAGAAAACAGAAGAATCATCAAATAATTCATACTATCTTCTAGGGAATTTTGTGGATAATAGGTTTGTGTATAGACAATCCTTTGTAATTAGGTCTTATGAAATTGGACCTGATAAGACTGCTACCATGGAAACTATCATGAATCTCCTCCAGGTTGGTCCTATCTTCTTTTTAAATTTATTTATTTTTTTGAATTCTTTTTCATCGTGGCGTCGAGGCAACTTGTACGACCTTTGATTATTATTTCATTAGGTGCATGTTACGTCCTACTAGAACATAATCAGGTAAGTCACTTCACATAGGTTCAGGGTGGTGGGAAGAAACCCCTAATTATATCTTCTATAATGGAATGTGAACCCCAATCGGGAGCGGAGCTAGATAGTAATAAGGATGTTCAATTGAACCCCCTTCGATGAAAAGTTACATTGTGTAAACAGAGCAAAAACGAGTTTTTTTGTTATATATTAATTATTGAATCCCCTTGATATAAGGAAAAGTTATAATTTTAGTGACAAAAGGGTTCGAAGATTGCTTTTGATCACGGGTCAAATCCTAAGTGTGACATTGTAGCGTCTTTTTGAATCTCCTCATATAAATTCTTGGATTCGCCACTTACCCTAAATCTGTTATGGTTTTCGCCCATTTCATTAAACTTAAACCACATCTTTGGCCTTTGGGTGCTGAATTTATTTTGGCTAAATACTCATGGAAGAATTCATGTTGAAAATGTCACAATATACTGCAGGAGACAGCTCTAAATCATGTGGCAAGCTCAGGGGTGGGTGGTAATGGATTTGGGGCAACCCGAGAAATGAGTCTTAGGAAACTCATATGGGTGGTCACTCGCATACAGATCCAAGTTGAACAATATAGCTCCTGGTATTCCTCTTTTTTCAATCTTTCCATTCTTCATATTTTCATTATAAGATAAAGGTAGCAATTTTTCACCACAGGGGAGATGTGGTAGAAATAGATACATGGGTAGATGCAGCAGGTAAAAATGGAATGAGGAGGGACTGGATCATTCGTGACTCCAACACTCGCAACATCATCACAAAAGCAACCAGGTATATAAATACTTGTCAAACTATAAGTTACGGGTTCGAGCCGTAAAATCGGCCAAAAATACTTGCATCATGGTAGGCTGTTTATATCACACCCCTTGGATTGCCGCCATTACCGGGCGCTGCGTGAACGTTGGATGCTTCATGCACCGGGCTGTCTTTTTTTTTTTTTTTTCTTTTTAAAATGATGAGTATTAAAAAAGATACACTATATATGTGGTATTTTGCAGCACATGGGTGATAATGAACAGAGAAACAAGAAGGTTATCAAAAATCCCTGAGCAGGTCAAAGCAGAAGTTCAACCTTTCTACACCAACAGATGCGCAATTCCTACTGAACAAACTGATTCTGAAAAGATTGAGAAACTCAACGATGAAACGGCCGAAATTATCAGTTCTGGCTTAGCTGTAAGAAATTAAAATCATATTCCCCAAAGAAAAAGATGTTTGATATAACTAGCTGCATAATCTTAACAAGTCATGTCTGATTTTGATTTTAGCCACGATGGAGTGACATGGATGCAAATCAACATGTGAACAATGTCAAATATATTGGATGGATATTGGAGGTAAAATCCTTTCACTAGGCTGTTACAGTTTTAAACGTATATCCAAATATCCTGTAGGATATACCTTATATACACTGTCCATTTCTTTTGCACTATCAGTATATTTCATGTCGTAGCCAGCAGGGTGGTGAATTGATCACCCTTCATTGGAAAATTACACTGCGTATATAGGTAAAATATTAAGTTTTAGAGGTATAAACATATTTTGAACACCTTTTGTCGGAGATTTTTTTACTTCTTTCAAGTATATGAATACCCTTGGAAAAATTCCTGACTTGGCCACTGGTTGTAGTAGGTTACTTCATTTATATTTCGTGGTACTGATATCACTTGTTATGAATGATTACCTGTACGGATAAGTAAACTGATGTAAAATTCTATTACTCTGTTATTGAACGAAACTACAACAATTGTTGTCTGCAGAGTGTGCCTATAAATGTATTAGAAGAATACAACCTAATGAGCTTAACATTAGAGTATCGACGGGAATGTCGCTTGTCAAATGTGCTGCAATCTATGACAACAATGAGAGAAATAGCAACAGCAGCTAGTGAAAATGATGGAATTAGTTCAGATATGGAATGCACACATCTGATTCGCATGGAAGAGGATCGAGCAGAGGTTGTTCGAGCCAGGTCTATATGGCAAACTAAGCAATGACTTAATTGTATTAGTGCTATTCTTCTCTATATTCGTCCCTATGCAGTGTGTATCTTCTTCTTCGTTTTCTTCTTCTTTGTTTCGACGTAATTAATTAATTAGAGAATGTATAAGTTGTTTCTCTTCTAGATCAGGAGCGGATCCACTTTTTTCGGCAATGGACGCTGGTGTCCTAGTGCCTTTAACTCGAACACTATTAGTATGTATTCATGCACATTTTGTATTTAAAAAGAAAACATATTTATTTGTGGCATTTGATTCTATTCTTGCAAACTATAGAGTAATTCTTTTGATTCTTGAATAGCGGAAATATAATCAAAGACAGCAACAGATGTTGTCACGGTTTTTTGCTTTTTGCTTTTCTCTTTTTTGAAATGGGGAGAGGATTATAGGCGGGAATCAAATTTTCACCAATAAGGTGAAAATTTAGGTAGCCGAAAAGGCTGTTGAATCAATTGTAAATCGGCACACCCATAGTCACAAAGAAACACTAATCCTATATCTTACTTTATTCTTAATTGGATTCAATTTTAGAGTTTTTGGCCAATATTGTCCCTTATCTTTGAAGGTAAGTCTATTTTGGTCCCTCAAATATAACCCTAAGCTTATTTAGTCCCTTAAGTATGCTAAAGTGGAGCACATTTAGGGGTCGTTTGATAGGCTTGCATTAGTCTCAATGACACAATGTGTTCAAAAAATAACGGTGTTACCTAACTCTGATTTATGAAGCAAATCTTCTGCTCTGAAGCAAAACGTTTCCTCTCCTTTAACGCAAATTATCACTTTAATTTCCTTCATTTTTGGATAATGTCTTCTAATATTTTGGCCTTGAAAATATCCTCTTCTGTGCCAATTTTCAATGAGAAAATGACACTATATAGCCGCTGTAAAAATAATAGCCGAAAAAATGTATAAATTTTGTATATATATACATTTTGTATGTTAATATACAAAAATTATATAAATTCTATATACTTCGGCTACCAGATGTAAACAGTTTCTGGCACGGGTTAAAAATGATAATACAACCTGGTTATTCGTTTGCTTCAATAATATGCCAGAAGTGATCCTAGCAGCTCTATTTTTTTCAAATTTTAACTTTTCTTTATGGAAAAAACAACCGAAATTTTTAGATGTATATATA
>NW_017670290.1:62898-124132 GCF_001879085.1 Nicotiana attenuata
TTTTTTTTTTTTTTTCCGGCTATTATTTTACAGCGGTTATACAATGTCAATTTCTCATTGAAAACTGGCACAGAAGGGGATATTTTAAAGGTCAAAATTTTAGAAGACATTATCTTAAAATGAGGAATTAAAGTGATAATTTACGGTATCCAATAAAAGTAGAGGAAACATTTTGCTTTAGAGGAGAAGATTTGCTTCATGAATCAGAGTTGGGTAACACCGTTATTTTATGAATACATTGTGTCAGTGAGACTAAAGGTGCTCCAGTTTAGCATACTTAAGGGACTAAATATGCTCAGGGTTATATTTGAGGGACCAAAATAGACCTACCCTCAAAGATAAGGGACAATACTGGAAAAAAACTCTTCAATTTTTACTTAAACTACAAAATGTACTTAAACTACAAAATGAAGTAGACTTTATTTCATTTCTTATCTTCTCATGTATTGGTGGATGTTAGCACTGGCCCAAATACACCTGCAGCTCCAGGTCCACTTACAAAAGAAGACCCAAAGGCCTGTAGTGATCATTGGAATTTTATCCTTTGCACATTTAGTCCTTGTATTCTAGGTACTAGGTACTGAATGTATGTATATATAAGTTTAGAATATTGCAGATACAGGGTTGTAATTTCGATTCTATTCATTTTCAATTTCAGATGAAATAAAGCTCTCTCTCTTCCCTATTCTTTAGGGCTCTTCATATATTCCCTTTGTGCGATTGTTGCAATCCCTGAATCTGACAGTGGAACGATTAAACAATTTCAGAAATTGACGCCCATATAGTGAGGGCATAAAATTGTAAAAATTGCACGGGGGCTCGATTTGGTCGCCCCCATTTAACGTATACCTATTTTTTTAAAATGTTTTAACTTGTACCCACTTTTTAAACAACTTCAGCCCCCTTTTTCCTCCTCCTTCTCCCGGTGATCTCCATATCTCTCCGGAACTTAATATTAATGTAACCATCTCTTCCTTCTTTAGCTTTCTCAACCTCAACTACATATTTCTTTTCCTCCATATTACTTTGTTTATCTCAGCAGCTGCAGCAACTCTTTTATACGTATGAATAAAACAAGCACTGATATATATAAAGGATTGATTATTATAGTGGCTAATCTAAATTACTTCACGCAAACTTCCATTTTTTGGTGGCCAAAAGTTTGTCATACGATATCTATATATGACTTTATTTAGTCGATTCCAACAAACCCTCAACAAGGTTTTTGACTATTAGTTTAAGTTAGCAGTACATACTCAAGGGTTTTAAAAACTTCGACAGTTACAAAAACAAAAACTTAGTTATAGAGCTGAAGTTTGCCAGTTACAAAACAAAAACTTCAGCTCTAGAGCTAAAGTTCGCCAGTTACAAAAACAAAAACTTTGCCAGTTTCAAAAACAAAAACTTCAGCTCTAGAGCTGAAATTCGCCAGTTACAAAAGAAAAAAACTTCAGCACACTTGGTTCAGCACACTTGCTACTTCAGGTCTGTCTACTAGAATGCTGATGTTTTGCGTGATTGCCTTTGTTACTTCAGCCCCGTATGCTGAAGTTATGTGAAAAAGCGGGTACACTTACAATTTTTTTGCAAAGCGGGCACAAGTTAAAACGTGACACAAAAAGCAGGTATAGATACAAATGCCCCCATAAAACTTCATATTTGGGTTGTGTGCAATATCTGGGCTTTGATCAATTTATTGGGTCCAAAATAATATTATCATTTTAACCCACGCTCGAAAACTATTTACATTTAGTAGCTGAAAAAGTATATAAAATTTGTATAATCTTTATATAACAACTTTATATAACATGCGGAATATATATGTAAAGTACTAGTAAACACGTGTTACGGTCAATGGATTTAAAAGAATAATAGAGAAATACTGTCAACAAAATAGATGTCTAACTCTTCATATGTTTCTTTGTTAATTTAGGTACCCTATTCGGTCCGAATACGACTATTAAGGTAAGAGTTAAATTATTGTTTTATTTTGGAAAGTTGATCCAAACAGTGAAATGGAGTTGACTCTTCTAGAAAATTTGGGTGTAACAGTAATTTTTTTACATTAAAGTAATTGATAAAAGAGCCGAGAAGTGTATAGAAAACAAATTTCGAGAAGTGGACAAATACTTAAAGACACTACATAAAAGCAAGAAGTGTAAATTCAGAATAGCAGAAATAAAAATACAGTAACCAATTAAAATATTCAGGGAACATATATCTGTTGCTCTTTGATCAGGATTTCAGGACCATACTTATTTGTCTTGCTATTTATTTATTTCGTCTGATTCTGATAGCAGGAGATAAATGAGGTGCAACTATAGAAGTATAAAAAAACGGAATGAAGCTCGGGAATAAAGTGATATTTTTTAAATCAATTTTTATATATCTGAAGTATGAAATAAATTAGAAGTAATTCCTAAGACGAATACAAAGAAAATTATACGACTTTTTAAATTATATTAAATTATATGTATTTCCCTTTTAAAAATGAAAACACTTACTGTATATTATGATAAAGTAAAATATACTTTTTATTTACTGTTTATATCAAATCAATATAAGCGTATCGCGTTTTGGTTGAAAGAATTTTCCCTAAAATATGAAAAAACTCTTTCTTGAAAATTTTGAAACACTATTTTTTGGGTTGAAAACAAAGTCAGGTGAAAAAAGACGAGGAAAAGACAAAACATTGTAAAAGCGTCAAATGATTAAAATGCAATTATGTCGCACTCACGTGGGTTACTCCAGTAAATTTCCTTCGGCCCATAAGTTGGGGCCCCCGGCATGCTGCAATGATATACTGCTGCTCGCCCCATGCTACAACGTATCACGTTCATAAATAGGAAATTTTATTTCCTATAGCAAAGGTATACTGATGTTTGATGATAAATGATGAAAAATACATATTTTTAGTATATTTGCATATTAATTTTTGTGCGTGTCGCGGGAGATTATATGATTTTCGAAGTGAAATATACTCATTATGTGTTTCTTATGTGTAGGAACGAGTTTGGATGCTAAATGATCAAAAGATGACAATTCGACACAAAAAGAAGAAATTAAAGGAGTGGGAGCCCGTCTATTCTCGTGCGTGGCACGAAGTTGGAAACGAAAAAGGAGAAAAGTTAAGGCACAAAACAGCAAAGCGAAGCAAAGGCACGGAGCGCTTCGCGAAATGGAAGAATGATCCGCGTCAAAGTCCGCGTCTAGACGCGAAGGCAGACGCGGATTCCAGCTCTCCCATCCGAAGTTGGATTGAATAATTCCGCCCCTCATCAACCCTAAGTTATATAAATACATCCTAAAACACCACTTTGAAGGGGGGACACACTTTTGACTTAATTTAGAACTAAGGAGGCAGAGGAGGACGTTTTTGAGAGGAAAACACAAGCACAGAGCCGCCGTGGAGGCCGGGTTTCATCTTTTCTTCCACCAACTTAGTCTTTTTATGTTTCTTTGTATGATTTGTTGTTTTGCTACCATGTCTATGTGGAGCTAAACTTCACGTTCTAGGGTTGTGGTTCTTTCATGACTATTGTTATTCAGATATTGATTTTGATTTCTTAGTTTATCATATTGGTTTATTTATTCAATCCTGCACTTAATTATTTGATTACTTGATCACCAATTGAATACTATCTACGAATCTAGAGTTGAACTCGAAAGTGGAAATTCTAGATTGCATATAGGATTGAGTAGAGCAAGTTCTTGAACCTGGGCCTCGGGGAACGGATTAGCAATTGGGATAGACATATACCCAATTGCCTTGCTTGGTTGATTTACAGGAATTATAAATGCGTTCTTGTTGATTCTAACTCCATAGACATATAGGCGTTAGGTTAGCTTGAATAGGCGAGTAAGAACTCGACAGATTCTTATAAGCAATATTAACCCTGTCAACCAATAAACTAGATAAATTAGTTAGTCAATTCAATTGAAGAATACAATAGGAATGTTAGATAGCCCATAACCCTAGATCGTTTTCATTACATTGATATCATAAAAATCTGCTCTTCCTCTGTTTAAAGTTCATTATTTATATTTCTTTATTTAATTAGTATAGAATCAAATACTTCTAGGTTTAATTCTTGTATAGATAATTAGGATAGTCTAATTTAGTTAATAGTTAATCACAAGTCCTCATGGGAACGATACTCTACTCACTATTTTATTACTTGACGACCACGTGCACTTGCATGAGTGCGTTTGGCCGCAACAAGTTTTTGGCGCCGTTGCCGGGGACTTAGAAATTAACTATTCTACTAGATTGGATTTTTACTTTTTGCCTATTCAAGTTTTTATTTTTTTATTTTTAACTTAGTTTAATATTTTATTATCTTTGTTGACATGGCATCTTGGAATGAGAATTGGTCAAATATTGGTTATTTTTATTATAGTGATCCTTGTCCATATTGTGGAGGACCACACTTGTGGCAAAATAGTGCATCTCAATTTGATGTGTGGAATTTTTGTAATATGTGTGGTGGTCAAGGTGGCCATTGGGATGGTTGTCCTAATTCTTATTATCCTTCTCAAAGTTCTTGTTATAATGTTTCTAATAATGTTTATGAGTTTGATAGGAGCAAGGAAGTGGAGGATATGGAAAGCATGGCTCATATTATGGACATGATGAGGCAAGTAGTCGAGCTACAAGATGAAAATCGAAAGGCTGCACAAAGAATTAGTGCAGCAATCATAAGAATGAAGGCCGAGGCGGAGGAAGTGGCTGAAGAAAGCGAGTTCCCACCAGAAAATAATTTTGAAGAAGCAGATATAGTGAGCCAGTTGGCTAGAGGAACAAGCTTAACTTACAAAATCTCATGAGTTTCTCCGTGATAGTCTTTCAAATATGACAGAACAACTAATAGAAGCAAGAACTGAGCTCAGGCAAGAGATAGACCAATTTGGCTCAGATATCCATGACTTGCATGCTCAATTGAATAAAAAAGTTGAGGCGTCTGATGCCCTACAACCAATTTTTGTGGGTACTGGCCAGCTTGTGGAGCGGAAAGAGGAATTCCAACTATTTGACCAAAATATTATTATTGATGTCAAGGTTGACGAAGAGCTCAAAATTGAGGATGTCAAAAATAATGCAATTTTAGAGTTGGAGCGTATTGGACCTCATTCTAAACACTTTTCAACATTATGTTTGGTTGGTGACATGGAAATTGATCCATTCGAGCATATGGAGGAGTCAATAGATGAGGAACAAAGTGTTTATATTCTGAAATTTGCCACACCAAGGAGACAAAACGACATTCCTCACTTAAAGGCCAAGAAGTGCAAGATGCGATACCTACTACTTGGGTTCTTTATTTTTACACCACCGCCCCATGAACGTGACAGAAAATTTGATGCAAAATTGGGGGCGCAATTTATATCCTCAAAGTGGAAGGAAAAGTGATGAAAGTGTTGGCGTCGTGCTGCGACGTTAAATCAAGCGCTTGTTGGGAGGCAACCCAATTCTATTTTTTTTTCCTTTTGTTTATTTTATTGTGTTAATTTTTTTTGTAGCATTATTTTGTGTTTTGTAGGAGTAGGAGCATGGAGTCAACGCCAATAGGCATGTGCTAAAGCGAGCAGGTGGTTGAAACTAAGTGTGAGGTACCCACACAAGGGATCATACCTGGGAGAAGTCTGAGTATCCCGTGAGCTGCTAATTCTTCGGACTTTGGCCTACCAGGGAGTTTCCTTTACCCTCTTGTTATGTTCAGTGTGCATTGAGGACATTGCACAATTTTAAGTGTGGGGTGAGGAGATTGTCTGGTGATTTTCCGCGCTATCTTAGTTTAGTTGTAGTGGTTTTTTTTTCAAAAAAAAAGAAAAATGAAAAAAAAAATTGAAAGATTTGGACTTTTCCCGACGATGGATCTCCTAGACAGTTTTCTTGAGGGATCAAAGTCTAAACAAAAATCCAAATATATATCTTTTATTTTCTTTACGTAGTAATAATCCCACGTGGTTTTTCTTTGTGCGTTGGTTCTTTTCCATGGGATGTAGTTTGAACCGGGTAGTAGTATTTTTTATATTTTTAGAGTAGATTAGAATTTAGGGAATAAATGGATGAAGAATGATGAACCTAGGCGCCATTGACTTGTTTGATAGTAGCATATTTAGGCTTTGGCATGTGCTGTATCTTCCCTATGATTTGAAATTATTGATGATGCCTTGCTTAGTTGGATTGCATGTCTTGTGATGCCTATGTCTCGTTTTCTTGACTTATGTTCACTTTGTGCTTCATGCTTAATATCTCGTGGCTCTGTGAATACTTGCATTTGTTTGAGAGTCGGAATGAGACCGTTCTTAGTGAGTCATGTGCCATGTGTGGTGAGGTTTTTGTATAGTCTATGTATTGTACTTGTGTCTAGAACTTGCCCGGTTTGTGAGTCGAAGCGAAATTTTAGGTGATGCTCGATTTGAAAAATGATTTTAGGCTTTCTTTGATCTTTTTGAGCTTAATTGCTTACCACAAATAAAATTTATCCCTAGTCAACCCTTTTGAGCCTATAGACTTATATTTGGCACCCACATTACAAGCCTATACCCTTTTTGTTCTTAATTGACATTGTTTTGATCCCTTTTCCTCTTAAAGCACTTTAATTGTGAGATGAACGCTAAAAGAAGTAAGAAGGAACTAAGTGTGGGGTGGCTTTTGAGTGGAACCAATAAAAGGAAGAAAGGTGCACTTGTTTTGTAAACTAATACAACATTAGCAGAAATTGAAAAAAAAAAAAGAAAGAAAGAGAAAAAGAAAGAAAAAAAAAGAATAATCTGAAGGGAAAAAAAATATAGAGATGAATACATTGTTGTCTTGTTCCTGCTAGTGAATATGAATTAATGTAGTGCTTAAAGAAAGAGGGAACATTGTTGGGAGTGATTTTAGTTGTGAAATTGAAGTTGGGATTGAAGAATTTGCGCTTAAAGTTGATTATGTGGTGTGTTAAAGTGCTTAGAAGGGTTAGTCACTATTCCTAAATATATCCTACCCGTCCCTTAGCCCACATTACAACCATGAAAAAGTCCTAATTGATTTTAGATCGAGTGAGACTACATTAGTAGAGATTTACATTATGGGCAAGCCTATGGTACCAATTACATGCATATGACTTCTTTTGTGAGGGTGAGCGATATTTTCTTTGATATATATGAGTCCTTAAAATATATTTGATCATGAGATTCGAATGTGTGGATTCAACTTACTCTCTTGCCTTGGTTGTGAGGGCACATGGTTTCACGAAGGATAGGTAACATTATTAGACTTCTCTAGGATGTTGGGTGTTCAAGCCATGAGTACATTGTGACATTGAGTCGGTTTGTGAGGCTAGGATTGTTATGAGCATGTTGTCTTTGTTTGAATATTTTTGAAGTTGGCATAAGAAAAAGGGAAGTGTATGTGATTGCATATGCTAATGTTTAATTGTTGCTATCAACCATGGTCATTGGTGTAGTGTGCCTCAATTGTGTAAAAACAAAGTGCACAAGGATAGTGTGAATTGTTAGTTGACTCGAGGAAGAGCAACGTTTAAGTGTGGGGTAGTGATGTTTGGTGATAAATGATGAAAAGTGCATATTTTTTAGTATATTTGCATATTAATTTTTGTGTGTGTCGCGAGAGATTACATGATTTTCGAAGTGAAATATACTCATTATGTGTTTCTTATGTGTAGGAACGAGTTTGGATGCTAAATGATCAAAAGATGATAATTCGACACAAAAAGAAGAAATTAAAGGAGTGGGAGCTCGTCTATTCTCGTGCGTGGCACGAATTTGGACGGGAAAAAGGAGAAAAGTTAAGGCACAAAACAGCAAAGCGAAGCAAAGGCACGGAGCGCTTCGCGAAATGGAAGAATCTCAAAAGCTGGATCCGCGTCAAAGTCCGCGTCTAGACGCGAAGGCAGACGCGGATCCGCGTCAAAGTCCGCGTCTAGACGCGAAGGCAGACGCGGATTCCAGCTCTCCCATCCGAAGTTGGATTGAAGAATTCCGCCCCTCATCAACCCTAGGTCATACAAATACATCCTAAAACACCACTTTGAAGGAGGGGACACACTTTTGACATAATTTAGAACTAAGGAGGCAGAGGAGGACGTTTTTGACGAAGGAAGAGTACAGAGCCGCCGTGGAGGCCGGGTTTCAACTTTTCTTCTACCAACTTAGTCTTTTTATGTTTCTTTGTATGATTTGTTGTTTTGCTACCATGTCTATGTGGAGCTAAACTTCACGTTCTAGGGTTGTGGTTCTTTCATGACTATTGTTATTCAGATATTAATTTTGATTTCTTAGTTTATCATATTGGTTTATTTATTCAATCCTGCACTTAATTATTTGATTGCTTGATCAGCAATTGAATACTATCTACGAATCTAGAGTTGAACTCGAAAGTGGAAATTCTAGATTGCATATAGGATTGAGTAGAGCAAGTTCTTGAACTTGGGCATCGGGGAACTGATTCGCAATTAGGATAGACATATACCTAATTGCCTTGCTTGGTTGAAATACAGGAATTATAAATGCGTTCTTGTTGATTCTAACTCCATAGACATATAGGCGTTAGGTTAGCTCGAATAGGCGAGTAAGAACTCGACAGATTCTTATGAGCAATATTAACCCTGTCAACCAATAAACTCGATAAATTAGTTAGTCAATTCAATTGAAGAATACAATAGGAATGTTAGATAGCCCATAACCCTAGATCGTTTTCATTACATTGATATCATAAAAATCTGCTCTTCTCTGTTTAAAGTTGATTATTTATATTTCTTTATTTAATTAGTTTAGAATCAAATACTTCTATTCTTGTATAGATAATTAGGATAGTCTAATTTAGTTAATAGTTAATCACAAGTCCTCGTGGGAACGATACTCTACTCACTACTTTATTACTTGACGATCACGTGCACTTGCGTGAGTGCGTTTGGCCGCAACAAGTTTTTATACACCCTATTTATTATAAATCAAAACCATTTTAAAATATTATTTTTTATAGCTACCTTTTATATTTTATAGCAAAATAAATATTTATGGTATATTGTTCTAAATTTGGCGACTTGATGAAAGAAAATAAACAGGGTCGAGGCAGGGGTCGATCACGGCATAATAGCGGGGAGTCGTCCTTAGAAGTATTATTGACGAGGACGAGCAACTGTAGTAAAGAAATAACGGTAGGATAGGCTTAGAAATGGACACAAGGAATATTCCTTTGGATATTCCTTATTTTGTACTTTTTAGGGTTTCTTAGAAATATCCCTTATAAATAGGAAGAGATAGAGAACGAAGGAGGGATCTTATAAGAGTATTTTGTAAAGAGTTGACTTGAAAGAATATAAAAATATTGTCTTGTTTACTGATTCCACAGTTTTATTCACGTTATTCATTCCTTGTTCACAAGATCCAAAGATTCCTTATCCTACTACATATATCTTAGATCCACGTTGCTGTCAGGAAGGAGATTCACCCAAACCGTCTAACATTTGGGTGATAAATTCCTCTTTATTACATTTATTGCCATTGTCTACATTTATTGAATGTTCTTGTTACAATATTCATCGATAAACGTTGAACACTTGCCTAATCTTGTTACTCTTAAACGTGGTCTGACTCCACGGATTTGTTCAAGTTTTTATTTATCTAGATCTGTTTATATTTAACTAGGATTCATCCTCTATCTCATCATTAATTAGTTTAACAAAGAGTTTAACACTTTTTGGTCAAATAGTATATGCTGCCATTGAGGCATGAAATAAGACATGAAATACGCTATTTATGTTTTTTATCTCTCTTAGACAGCTGAATATACCTATTTTTAAGGTGATTATCGTAACTGTATTCATGAATACATGGCGCGAATACATGTGAATACATGCGAGTACAGCAGGACTGCCCTGATTTTAGACGCTTTTTACTGCTGTATTCATGAATACAACAGTGCGAATACATGTGAATACATGCGCGTACAACTCCACTATCCTGATTTCAGCCGCTCTTTGCTGCTGTATTCATGAATACATGGCGCGAATACATGTGAATATATGCGTGTACAGCTGGACTGCCCTGATTTTAGGCGCTTTTATTACCGATGTACTCATGAATACAGCAGCGCGAATACATGTGAATACATGCGTGTACAGCTGGATTGCCCTAACTTTAGGCGCTTTTTGCTGTTGTATTCATGAATACATGGCGCGAATACATACGCGTACAGCTGGACTGCCCTGATTTTAGGCGCTTTTTTATGTATTCATAAATACAGCAGCTGAAATACATGTGAATACTTGCGCGTACAACTGGATTGCCCTGATTTTAGGCGCTTTTTGCAGTTGTATTCATGAATACATGGCGCGAACACATGTGAATACATGCGCGTACAACTAGATTGTCATGATTTTATGCGCTTTTTACTGATGTATTCATGAATACTAGCGAATACACTACCGTAACAACTGAATAATAGCTATAAGAAGTAATTATGTACATGGTAGCTATAGGAAATTAATATAAGAAATAGGAGCATCTAGCCGAGTAGCAGTCAGTAGGCGGAGAAGAAGTCAAAGGCGAATATCTCTTTGCCCCCCTCTTCAGTCAATGCTTTGGCCTTCGTCTCTTTTGCCCTTTTAATTAGTTTTTTGCATATGTAGGGGCCCACTAAACAATAGCGATTTCTGAAAATTCCTCTTATAAATACTCGCAATCCCATTTGTAAATATGTTAATTCTTACGTTTTGAAAAGCTAAATTCTTTCAAGTAATAATAAACCTTGAGAGATAATGTGATGGGTCTTTCACACCATCTACGTCAATTAATTTATGTAAACGTTTCGTTTACTTTGGGAAGAATAATCACGAGGTGAATTTGTATTGTATCAGCTTCAAACTTGAAACAAACTTTTGTTAATTTTTAATAGTAATTTTTTTACTAGTATGAAGAAAATAGTTAGAATCGTCCGCTTATCAGCCTGCCAGAAATTATAGTTGATAGCAATGTCGTAATTTTATTTCTTAACCAAGCACATCAACCAAGCGTCATGTTCGACCATAACTCCAACCGAAACCACCTCAACCTCATCATGGGCTTGCCATAAACAGGATATTGGTGTTACCTAACAATCTCCCTCCCAATGCCTGCCTCATGCAGCATGTTGCTTTTGAGAATCGACCTCATGACCTTGACTATAATATCGCTTATTAGAATTAATCTTTGTTGGATTATGGGTCATGGGTCGCTCCATGTGGGCTGACCCGACCCGGTTAGGAGAGATAAGGGAGAGAGGTTAAGAGAAGTTACCACTAGACCACAACCTCTCCACTAAACTGCACGTGGGTGAGTGGTGGTTTCTTCCTCAACCGCTATTTTCTCTGTCTATTTATATGAAAGAGATAACATAGAACAAGTATGCGTAAGTTTTTTCTCTAACGTAAGAATTTTCTCTGAATCTCTTCTTCTCCCAACGAAAAGCACACACAAGCAAGGGCATCTAATTGGTGGAAGATTAACTTTGTTTCCTAGTGATTCAAAGTTCGGTTTGGGGCAATTGTTTCGGTGGTGAGTTCAATAATTCTTCCGCTGCGTTGACAGATACACTAATATTGTTCTCGCCCCGCGGTTATTAATCTTACATTGGTATCAGGGCAAGGTTGTTAATTGTTCATGTTTATTGATTGCCTCCATAAAATACTGCGTTGAAAGAGTCCCTAATTTACTGTCTGTTGAATTGCTTTGTTGACAGTGTGTGAAAACGGAATAAACTTTTTTTTGATTGTTTTGTTTCCTTAAACATAGAATAAGTTCAGTAGAATGCAGACTTCTCTTTGACTGTGTCGCGCGATTTTAGTGTCGTATGCGTCGAAGAAATCAGTCTATTACTGGTAATCTGCACTTCGTGATCTCTCTGGTAATCTTCCCAATTACACTAGGTTTACTCGTGATCTAATGGGTTTATGATGTTGAAAATTTGGTCATCAAGTTCAGGGTTAATATTGAGGGTACCCATTGTTTCAATTTGTGTTGTCATGGCAGAAAAGAAATGCTGGCTTGGTACGTTTTATAGGCTTAAAGAATTGAATTATGCCACACATTATTCTGGCTGCTTGATTAATGCAGATTCTTTTGTGGGCTATAGTAGGTTAGGCCTACAAAATAAAATTTAGACAATCAGTTACTTTCTCAAAAATTCAAAACACTGGACTATCTAGCTTTTGAGGAAGTTAGTCCATAATCTGACCTTGGACTAAAACAAGTGGAGTATATATAAATGTGTTTTCGTTCTCACTCACGAAATGGCCTTCGTACTTGACCTTGTCTTTTCTTTTTTTTTTTCTGTTGAGTTCTGAGAAGAGTTCCATTGATCACTCTTGTTTAAAATTTAAAAAAAAAACGCAGAAGCAAAAGATGGCTATTCCAAGATTTGTTTTATAATTAATATATACATTCGTTGACAGTCTTAATCCCTTAAATTAAGATCCTCCTACAAGTAATTGTGATATATGTTGTCACATTGAATGGTTGTAGCCATTCTTATTGTTTCCTTGGTCCTATTTCAGATATGGCTGAACAGGGACAAGTTCGAATTACTCCAAGTGGGAGTTCTCGGAGACAAGGAAGGGGACAACGTAGAAGGGTACGTCGTCGCAGGACTTATTTCAATAATGATTCAGACTCGGAGCCTGGAGTCATCAGGATTGTCCCAAGGGCGAGGCAAAATAAGTTAAGGGATCGAAGGGCTGAACGAAGGGAATGGAAAAAGAAATTTAGAGAGCTTAGGGCTTCACTAGCTGAACATATTGGAAATTATCAGTTTACCTGAGATGCAGTAATTGATGCTATTGACGAAATTGAACTATCTGATTGGGAAGCCTTAGCAATTTTAGTAGATTCACTTGGAGAACCTTTAGGTAGTATTTTAACTGAAGTTTATCATGAGGTTTGGCCAAGTGAACCTTTTTGGGTTTATGTTCTTAAATTTGAAGCTGAGTGGGAGGACCGTCTCTACAACTACTTGTAATTTGTTTAATTAATGAAACTTTGTTATTTGTTTGCAAGATTACATGTCATTTTATTTGTTTGTTTTTTAATGTGTGGCAATTAAAACAAGTATGACATGATATTGAAAATCTTGACAAGATACACACTATGAGAAATAATTTTATAAAATATTAGTTGAAGATTTAGTTGTAGATGATGAATGAAAACGTAGTAACCTTTCGATTCTATACTAAGTGTAAAATCAATATTTTATTTAATTGATTTGCCTATGTGTGTATATCACATGCGAGAATGATGAGTAAAATACACTTGCATTATTGTTTCATTTAACAGACTATGGCATCAAAAACTATCATTGCTGACTTAAACAAGGGTTACAAACTGAACGGTGAAAATTATGATATTTGGAGCCGTAAGATGTGGTATGTGCTGGAAGAGCAAGATGCTCTTGAAGCCATTAACCATGTCATGGTTTGCCCAGAGGAGGGTAACACTGTCCAACATAGGAGAGATCTTGAGGCTTACAATTCTTGGAAAAAGAAAGATGCCATTGCTCGTGGAATCATTGTAAGCTCAGTTGTGGATGATTTCATTCATGAATGTGAACAATTCCCTACTGCTAATGCCATGTGGGCGCATTCGAGAGAAACATATGGGGGTACTACTGTAACCCGCCTTAGACAGTTGACTATCAAATTTGACACTTACAAAAAGCGTCATGACCACAGTGTCAAACAACATCTAAGAGTGATGTCGAATATGATTGCTCAACTCAAAGGTGCTGGCCATGTTCTCTCTGATGAGCAGCAGGTTCAGGCAGTGATTCGGTCTCTTCCCAATAATTGGGTACATTAGAAGGTTAACTTGACCCACAATGATAGCATCAAAACTTTTGCTGATGTTGCCCGTCATGTGGAGCTTGAAGACGAGCGGCTTGGTGCTGCTAAAGCTGTACCCAATGCCTTTGTGGCAGAATCAAGTGGTACAAAGAGACCAAGCTTCAAGCGCAAGAGAAACTAGAAAAATGACGGAAAGGGTAAGGAGACCGGAGAAAGACCCTCAAAGAAAAGAAACAAGCCGAACTCCAAGAATGGAAAATGGTTCAACAAGAAGCAAGACAAGAGCAAGATGAAATGTTACAATTGCCAAGTTCCAGGGCACTTTGCTCGTGAGTGCACTGAGCCGAAAAAGGTAGCATTTCAAAACCCATCTCTTAGTGCTATATATGTTTCTAGCACTGTTTTACTAACTGAATCTTATCCTGTGTGGATGGTAGACTCAGGGGCCACCGACCATGTGAGTCACGATAGAGAAGCATTTATAGAGTTCGAGTTCCACCTGGATCAAAGCATGTATATGTGGGAAATAATGCAAAGCTTGAAGTCAAAGGGATATGCACTTGCAGAATGGACATGCGTGGTGGCCGATCTTTGATATTGCATGACGTCCTATATGTTCCAGAGATTCGACGAAACTTAGTCTCTGTGTCTGTTCTTCTAGATTTAGATTTCAATTTGAACTTTAGTTGCAGTGGTCTTAGAATTACTCAAGACAATGTTTTTTATGGTTTTGGACATCGTTGATGGTTTTATTGTGTTAGATTGTAATCCTTCGACGTATAACTATTATGTTGACCGTTGTGTTATGGCATGTTATTCTAGTAACAATGATGTTGATATTATTACATGGCATGCAAGATTAGGTCACATAGGGCAGGATCGAATTAATAGATTGGCTAAGGAAGGACATCTAGGTCCTTCCTCAAAAATTGAAATGCCAACTTGTGAAAATTGTCTTGCTGGAAAGATTACACGTAAACCATTTGGAAAGGCTAAGAGAGCCGATTTTCCATTGCAATTAATCCATTCTGATATCTGTGGTCCAATGAATGTGAGGGCTAGGTCTGGTGCTTTATATTTCATTACGTTCATTGATGATTTTACACGCTTTGGTTATGTCTATATGATTTCTCATAAATCTGAAGCACTTGAATGCTTTAAGAAATATATGAATGAAGTTGAGAATCAATTAGACAAAAGGATTAAGACCTTAAGAACCGATAGAAGGTGTGAATATCTTTAAAAAGAATTTGAAGGATTGTGCAATGAAAAGGGAATCACTAGACAGTTAACTATTCCATACACACCTCAACAAAATGGTGTAGCAGAAAGGAGGAATAGAACACTACTGGACATGATAAGGTCCATGATGGCGCAGGCAAATTTACTAATCTCCTTTTGGGGAGATGCGTTATTGACTGCAACTTACATATTGAACAAAGTGCCTTCTAAATCAGTTTCTTCCACTCTTTATGAGCTATGGACTGGCCATAAACCAAACTTAAAGGATTTACGACCTTGGGGTTGTGCTGCATATGTAAAAGATTCTTTTAGCAAGTTTGGTAAATTAGCTCCAAAAGGCAAGAAATGTATCTTTATAAGATATTCAGAACACTCCAAAGGGCATGTGTTCATTGGCGAATTAGAGGATGGAAGTGTTACTGAGATTGAATCGCGAGATGTCACATTTTTGGAAAATGATTTTCCAAAGAAGGGCGAGGTAAAGAATGGAGAGCCTCTTTATGAAATGTTGAGCTCAGATAGTCAGCAAGTGTCTTCTGACACAGTTGATAATCAAATTGATCAAGATCTTATTCTTGATCCGAGTGGGAGTGGGAGTGGGAACTCTCAATCCCAAAATCCTTCTGACAAACCTGAATTTCAACTACGAAAGAGTGCCAGGAAAAATATACCCAAACGTACTTATGAAATAAGATTATATTTTCTTGGTATCTCCCACAGAAATGGATGAGCCAAAGTCTGTAACTGAGGCTTTATCGAGCCCTGGAAAAGATGAGTGGATGAAAGCAATGAAAGAAGAATTAGAGTCCATGAAAACCAACAAAGTCTGGGATCTAGTTGATCTTCCGCCTGGGCGTAGAGCTATTGGGAACAAATGGGTTCTCAAAGTTAAACACAAAGCGGATGGGTCAATAGAAAGATACAAGGCACGATTGGTGGCAAAAGGCTTTACTCAAGAAGCCGAAATAGATTATGAGGAAACATTTTCACCAGTTGTGAAGTTTACCTCAATTCGCTTACTTTTGGCCATTGTTGCACGTTTGGATTTGGAATTACATCAAATGGACGTGAAGACAGTTTTTCTCAATGGAGAACTGAACGAAGAAATCTACATGGAACAACCTGTAGGCTTCATCGTTAAAGGCCAAGAAAAGAAGGTCTGTAAATTGAAAAGATCTATTTATGGCCTGAAGCAATCTTCAAGGCAATGGTATTTGAGATTTCACAAGGAGGTGATCTCATATGATTTCACCATGATCGATGAAGACCATTGCATTTATGTGAAGAAGTCCAATGGGATGTTTGTAATTCTTTCTCTTTATGTGGACGATATTTTATTGGCCGGAAACAATTTGGAGTATTTGAAAACTGTCAAGTCATGGCTTTCAAAGTCTTTTGACATGAAAGATATGGGCGAGGCAGACTATATCCTTGGAGTTAAGATCCAAAGAGACCGTTCCAAAAAGTTATTGAGTTTATCTCAAGAAACTTATATAAAGAAAATTTTGGAGCGTTTTCGCATGAATAATTGCAAATCCATGGATACTCCTATAGCGAGAGGTGAAACTTTAAGCCTTGAAATGTGTCCCAAGACTGAAAATAAAAAGGAAGACATGTCTCGAGTTTCGTATCCAAGTGCTGTCGGGAGCTTGATGTACGCTATGATGTGTACTCGCCCAAACATTTGTTATGCCGTAGGTCTGGTTAGCAGGTATCAATCCAATCCTGGAAGAGATCATTGGAAAGCTGTGAAGAGAATATTCAGATACCTGAAGGGAACAGCAGATTATTCACTATGTTATAGTGGAAATGATTTATACTTGAGAGGATATACAGATGCTGATTGGGCTGGTGATCAGAATGATTGAAAATCAACATCCAGTTATGCCTTCTTACTTAATGGTGGTGCTATATCATGGAAAAGTAAGAAACAAACCTATACAGCCCTTTCAACAATGGAAGCTGAGTTCGTAGTTTGTGCGTCTGCAGTACAAGAAGCTGTTTGGTTGAAGAGATTCTTTGAGCATTTGAATATTACAATGAACTCTCAGGGTCCCATGACTCTATATTGTGATAGTCTAGCGGCTATTGCATATACAAAAGATCCTAATTATCACAGCAAGACCAAACACATTGACATCAAGTATAACTTTGTAAGAGACATAGTAGCAAGTGGAGAGATAAATTTACAGTACATTCCGCAAAGCATGATAGCTGATCCTTTTACAAAGGCGATATCTAGAGACCTGTTTGAGAAACATGTTATGGCTCTAGGTTTGCGAAGGATATGAACATATTCATGTATTGTAATATGACTTTAGTATTACATTATGCTCATCAATATTTGACTCTTGAATTTTGCTATATCTCGTATGCATGTGATGAATGTTTTGATGATAAAGTGTGTCGAACAAGTCGCGAGATTGGCTCTCTCACACGAGCAATCGCCTCTTACGTTAAGAATCGTGAAGAGATGAGACCTAATATAACCTTGGATAATGTGAGGTTATATTTACTTGTAGAGGTCGTTCTTGATAGCTTACGAATTTCACTATTCGATTATGACTTGTTTTGTAAGCCAGATACGAGTTTCTCTAAGAAGATGGTTTGAGGATTATTGAAGTGGGAAACTCGGGTTAGACACTTGAAGGTGTCTAGACCAAGATCTGTACGGTGTTGGATGATTAAAATAATAAGACACACACGCCAATATAAGGTGAGAACACCATAACATGTGTTTCATACCACGTGTGCTATCAACC
This sequence comes from Nicotiana attenuata, assembly GCF_001879085.1. Classification (NCBI taxonomy): domain Eukaryota; kingdom Viridiplantae; phylum Streptophyta; class Magnoliopsida; order Solanales; family Solanaceae; genus Nicotiana; species Nicotiana attenuata. The sequence goes on from NW_017670290.1 coordinate 80,726, forward strand.
ATGTGATAATGGAAGAATGAATCCCTGCTTCTTCATTGTGTGAGATCCCAAAGAAGTTAGAGTAACTTTTATTGAAATATCCTTTGACCTTTTACTGTCTCTTGAAGTGCCTATCAGTGTTGCTATTTTAGCATGTTACTAATAGCCATGAGTGATTCGGCAATGCAATGCATGTCTAGGAAAGCAATTGATTTGGAATGGAAAGATTCGAGTAGAAAGGGAAGACGACTAAAAAAATTAGTAATTTAACTTGTATTCATAGGTCGACCATTACATTTACCATGAGGGTATTGGGTGTAATTGTGGATACAATGTTATATGAGAACTCGAGTTTGCCTCTTTTGAGGATGAGGGATCGAATAAGTAGCTACTGCAATAGCGAATGACGTCTGGGGTATTGCGAGTAATAATATCCTCCTGCTAGTAGTGAATCCTTTCCATATGTGATTGGATTTCTACATAGAGCTTTAGTGCAACCTTTAATTGGTTTTGGAATATTACAGCTCTTTGTGCTCGCAGGTCGCACCAACTATTTGCCGGTATGAAAAGTGTGTCAAAGACATCGGTCTAGCCCACTATGAGCGAAGTGGGAGATGTTGGATTATGAGTCATGGGTCGCTCCATGTGGGCTGACCCGACCCGGTTAGGAGAGATAAGGGAGAGAGGTTAAGAGAAGTTACCACTAGACCACGGCCTCTCCACTAAACTGAACGTGGGTGAGTGGTGGGTTTCTTCCTCAACCGCTATTTTCTCTGCCTATTTATATGAAGGAGATAACATAGAACAAGTATGCGTAAGTTTTTTCTCTAACGTAAGAATTTTCTCTGAATCTCTTCTTCTCCCAACGAAAAGCACACACAAGCAAGGGCATCTAATTGGTGGAAGATTAACTTTGTTTCCTAGTGATTCAAAGTTCGGTTTGGGGCAATTGTTTCGGTGGTGAGTTCAAGAATTCTTCCGCTGCGTTGATAGGTACGCTAATGTTGTTCTCGCCCCGCGATTATTAATCTTACAATCTTTTACCATCATTGCAAAAGCCATGGCTGATAACAAAGACGTAACTTTATTTCTTAATCAAACCCTCCAAACAAATACCATATTCGATAATCCTCAGCCCCCTCGTGAGCCTTATCATAGATTGAATGTTGGCATTATCCAACAAAAATAATAAATAAGTAAATATTTAAGCATGACAAACGCCACCTAACTAAAGTAAACAAGCTATTCTAAACCACAATATGGTGTTTGGGGGGTTGGGGTTGGGGGGGGGAGGTTAAAAAATAAAACTGTAGAAGATGAGGATGGTGGTTGTGTGGACCAAGCAGAAAGTAAAAGGCACATGGCGGCTTAGACTGACACAGCAGAGATGCTCTGAATTATGATGCCATCCTAACGCAATCTTAGAGCCTGCTGCTTGTAAGAATATAAACGAGTATATAATATTGACAGGGAAGTGACAACCTTAATCGAATGTGTAGGATACAAGAACAACTTATCGAGAAAATATTGTGTCGCGATAAGTCACTGTATTAAAAGTGATTTCGACCAAATTGGGTGCAAATCATTAAGGGACCAATTTCTCATGTACGGGAGATTATTTCTTTTTACTAGCTCTTTACAAACCCAACAAAGAGCAATTCAATATAAAGAGAACAAAATGACTTTCCACAACCAATGAGGTAGGGGTGTTCGTCGGTCGGTATGGTACGTTGTTTAGACATTTCACTTCGGTATTTTCAGTATTCTGTTTCTTAAAATCCTATATCAATACCGTACCTAATTAAATTCGGTATGGTTCCTTTTTTCTCGTTTCGGTTTCGATTTATTCGGTTCGGTACTTCGGTTTATTCGGTTTGAATACTAACTAGTACATAGAGCCATATACTCTAATATTCTTAATTAAGTACTCAAAAATACAAAACTGAAAATATTTATTGACAAAAATTTTGTCCAAAACTAGCAAATATCGACCCAAATAGAGAAAATTATACATAAAAGAATATTTGATCATTAGAAATGTCTTGTTACTTGTTTAGAGTTAATTGATGAACTTTGAGAATAAAGGAAAGTAAGATTTTAGATTTTTTATATTTATGTTATAATTGATAATATGTGTTTTGTGCAATATAATATATATTTCTGTACGGTATCGGTATTTCGGTATTTTATTTTAAAATACCAAATACCAAACCTAATACCAATTTTTTTAAAAAGTTAAACCAAATACCATACCAAATACCAAAATAACATATACCAAATATTAAAATTTTCGATTTCGGTACGGTAATTCGATATTTACCAAATTATGTCCGGCCCTATAATGAGGGACACTTTTTCTTTCACAAAAGACGAAGAAATTAAAATAAGAAAGAAAGAAATCTTTGACTTTGCATTATCAAGATTAATAATACCAACACTGCTAACTTCATAGATACCAAATTTCGAATCTAAACTACTCAACCTATTTTACGCTTACGGTTTTATCTTCATCAAACGAAGAAAATAGAAAAATAAATAATTAGAAAAGAAATAATAGAAACAAGGACGAGTTATTATATTATAATAAAAATGAGAAAGAATAATAAGTAGGTTAAAGTTATAGTACGAAGGAGACCGGGGGACAACGTAACTTCATAGCCATGGACGGAACTAGAGCCCGAAAACGTATTCCATCGAATTCAATAACTTTTGCTCAAACAATATATTTATACTGAAAAATTATTGAATATATATAAATATTAAATTTATAACGAAGTTACTAACACTTGAAATAAACATTCTAAAATTCAGATCTTATAAAGTTGACATCATAGAGGCTACAATGATTTGAAGTGAGGTCGGTTCCCTGTTGAATTTTCCTTCTTCTTCCATTGATTATTAATTTATGTTAAGTAGCCAAAAGAAAATCAAGATTATGTTGATTGTTTGACATGGATATTGCGTTTTTTACTTTAGAAAAAAAGAAAGTAAAATGATAGAGGGAAGACAATGTTCATGGAAATCGTTCCATTTACTTAGTACGTATAATTTGGGAGCTTTGGGATTCAAATTGATTGTAGATTAAGTGCTTAACTTCAGTACATTGAATGCATAAAAGCTTTTTATACTTCCAGATTAAAGCAACTCATAAAAATAGGTCATTGTTTATATTAAACCTAATTTGATAACATGAAATAATATATATATCCTAATGTAACAATTAAGTAAATATATATACTATAATATAAAGATTTGTCACATTATCGACGTATATAAATTAAATTTGTAAATTAAACCTGAAATGACTGCCCAGTAGGGGGGGTGGTGGGGGGGGGGGGGCATGCATGCTGTGGAGATACGTTGAGATGTGGGGAAATTCAAGTTGTTCACCGACATTTACAAGTTTATTCATCTCTCCTAGATTAAGAGTACATGAGATTACTGAACTTTGATTTTCCAAGTCCATCACTTCATTTGATACTCTTTTTTCTTTTACCAAAGCAAGTTGTGGCTTAAATTAATTGTAAGGTTTTGTACCCTTCAAGCGCATTAAATTAAGCCGTCGAGTCTTGAAACTCTTCATTCAATTTTTTATTCGTACCTTAATAAATGTGAAGAAAATGACTATGTTTAGATGTAAGTTGACCTAATGACATTTGGTGGTAGCAAATGGGCGGGGTTAAAAATAGGTTAAGCAAAAATGAGTTGGGTCTCAATCCGCCTATTTTTTATGGGGAAATTTTCGTTCCTATACCATATAGGTAACTATATTACTAAATATGTTCATAATTTGCATATTACCCTTCATGCTAATAGTATTCCTACAAAATATAGACAATTGTATTGGGTGATACCCTTTTTTGCTTGAGCCCGACCGGGTTGGGTCCGGTCCGGGGCAAGTCGGGGCCATCGAACCCGACCTGGATGCAAGGTAGAACGACGGCCACGTCTACAACCGAGGTCGAGTCATTTCGAGACCGTTGCAGAGCTCGATATGAGTCACCACCGGATGGAGAAACACACAAGGTCGGAAGCCGGACTCGTAACAGATAACCAAGCGTCGCCGGATATCTCGCCCAAACGTGATTTTCTCAACCACTTCAGGCCATTAAGGCGTAATTACAGGGATCCACGATGTAATTAATTTACCTACCTTATTTTTACCCTTAATCAGAATGTATAAAAGGGGAGAAGACCCCATAAAGAGGGGATGAAAAACCATTACACTACAGTACCATCTCTCTAAATTCTTGTACGCTATCAAGCACAATTGTTCTAAGCAATATTATATTCTGCGATTATTTACTTTAACAGCAATTGTTGAGTCTTTATCTTTATTTTCCTCAACCTAAACCTTTTGTATCTTTTAGTTCACGGATCCTTAAAACCCCATATAAATTCAATTGTTATCCGGATCCTAGGGTAAACAACAATGCATTAAATAAGGAATCATTATAGCTGTAGGATTCCTTATTTAGGCGCGCTAAAATTGGGGAATTAAATATTCTTCAAGATGTTCCACAAACGCAGATCACGCACATTCCATAATTATCGTCGGCTTCACTCTGATCTTCCACAACGCAGAACAAGATTTTCCATACTCTGTTTTTGCGATACACTCTGTTTCCAGAATTCTCTCTACATCTCTCTCTATCTCTCAATCCCAAATTTCAGTAATATAAGAGGATAAGAAAAGAGGGCAGCAATTCCACCATTGACAGCCATTAAAAAGCTTGAAAGCTTTGAATTCAAATTTGGGTTTTCAAAAATCATTATTTGTTTGGATTGGGTGTTGTTGAAAATAATCGGGAATATGGTTTGGAGTTTATATCTCAATTTTGAGGGGTTTTGGTGAAGATTAGACTTGGTTTTGACTGAGTTTCAGATTGAAACTCGAAGAAGAAGAAGAAGACATGACATACATTATATTGCAGAAATTGTAGAGAAATTATAGAAAAATTGTAGACTGTTGTTTATTTATTTTTCTTTTATTCATTTACCTATTGTATGGAAGTTGAACAACATTGTATAAAAATTGTATTAAAGTGGATGATTTAGTACTGTTTTGGACAAAAATATGTATAAAAAATGTGAAACATACATTTCAGGGAAGCATGTCGAGTCCAAATATGTACCCAGTTTGTAGATATTTTGTAGATGTAACGACCCGACAGGTCGTTTTGAGCTTTTGCACTTTGATCGCCAGTTCTCGGGCATGACTTGCCCCGTGTTATGTATTATGACTAATGTAGATCGTTGGTTTTGGTTTTCAGGGAAATTTGGAATGAATTCGAAAGAACAGTTTCAGCTGAAAGCTTGGAATTCGAAAGGTTTGACCAAGAGTTGACTTATTTGTATACGAGCTCGGATCGGAGTCTTTATGATTTGGTTAGCTTCGTTGGGTGATTTATGACTTAGGAGCGTGATCGAAATTGGTTTTGGAAGTCCGGTGTAGAATTAGGCTTGAATTGGCGAAGTTAGTATTTTGGCGATTTCCGGTTGATAGGTGAGATTTTGATCCGGGAGTCGGAATGGAATTCTAAGAGTTGCTGTAGCTTCATTATGTGATTTGTGATGTGTGTGCAAAATTTCAGGTCATTCGGACGTCGTTTGGTTTGGTTTTTGATCAAATGCGTGTTTCAGAAGTTTTTTGAAAACTTAGGCTTGAATTCGATGTGAATAGATGGTTTTGGTATTGTTTGAGGTGTTTTGGTGATTGGAATAAGTTTGAATGGGGTTTTAGGAGGTGTTGATGCTTTTGGTTGAGGTCCCGGGGGCCTCGGGTGAGTTTCGGATGGTCAATCGGACCATTTTTGGAGTTTGGAAGTTGCAGGAATTGAAGGTTCAGTGTTGCAGAGATTTACCTCTTCGCGTTCGCGAGAGGAGACTCGCGTTCGCGTAGAAGGAATTTGGAAGGCAGGAATTGAAGCCTTCGCGTTCGCGCTTGAAGGCTCGCGTTCGCGAAAGGATGGGAGCTGATGCTTCGCGTTCGCATGAGGTTGTTCGCGTTCGCGTGTAAGGATTTAGGTCCAGGAGCAGTTGTTCTTCGCGTTCGCGTATGTGGGACCGCGTTCGGGTAGGTATATAAGGCTAGTGCATCGCGTTGTCGCGTTCGCATAAGGTTGATTTTGGGAAATTAAAAAAAGTGTGCTTCGCGTTCGCGAGGTTGAGGTCGCGAACGCGATGAAGAGAGGTCAGAACTGGGCAGAATGTTTTAAGTCACTTCATCCGCGATTTTGGGTCATTTTTCCTCCATGGTTTGATCATTTTGAGAGCTTCCTGGTGGAGATTAAAGAGGGATTCAAGGGGAATCGTTTGGAGGTAAGATTTTGAACTTAAAACTCGTTTTTATTGTGTAATCTACCTAGAAATTCATGGAACTTAAGCAAAAATGGAAGAAACTAGGGCTTGGGATTTTGAAATTTGATTTGGGGATTTGAAGGACCAATTGGGGTCGGATTTGAGAACTTTTGGTATGTATGAACTAATGAGGAGCTGAGTTTCGAGAAGTGGGCCCGGGACTCGGGTTTTTCTAATTTCGGGATTTTTGATATTTTTTGATTGTTTTCGCTTGGGCTTTGTTCCCTTAGCATATTGTGACGTATTCGTTCTGGTTTTGGATAGATTCGACGCGCGTGGAGGCCAATTTGAGGGGCAAAGGCATCGCGAGCTAGAGATTTCGCCGGTTCGATGTGAGTAATGATTGTAAATGATATCCTGAGGGTTTGAAACCCCGGATCGCACACCGTAGTGCTATATTGAGGTGACTTGCACGCCGGATAGCGAGCGTGGGGTAGAGCACCGTTGAAGGATTGTGACTTGGTCCGTCCCGATTGATGATTTTACCGCGTATTTGACTGAAACTTATTTGTTATTATCATGATTTAGGCTGATTGCCATATTTGGGCTTCATGCCAATTATCTGAACCCTTCGGGGATTTTTATCACTGTTTCCTCACCGTTTTGACGCATTATTTGAACTCAGTCCTGTTGATATGCACTGTTTTACAAACTCAGCCAATTTTACTCAGATTCGAAACTTAAATGATATTTCTAAACGATATTTTAGGCTGAGAACTACTGTTTTATAAATGACCGAGGGGCTTGTGATGATTTCTGGACTGAGTGAGGCCGAAGGCCATATGTGAGGATATGCTGAGTGATATGAGGCCGAGGGCCTGAGATACATTTATATGCCACGAAGTGGCTTGAGTGACGTGAGGAGGCTTTCAGGCCTTGTGAGTGATGTGAGGAGGCTTTCAGGCCTTGTGAGTGATGTGAGGAGGCTTTCAGGCCTTATGAGTGATGTGAGAAGGCTTTTAAGCCTTATGTTGATATAGCGCTTGGGCCGTAAGGGGCCCCTCCGGAGTCTGCACACCCACAATGAGCGCGGGTACCCATTATGCTGAGTGATTGATACTGAGCCCGAGGGGCTGATATGAGCGTTTCTGAGAGTGAGCCTGAGGGGCTGATATGAGTGACTGTGAGGTAGCCCGAGGGGCTAGTACTGCTTTGAGATATTGCCCGAGGGGCGAGCTTTTATGTGCTCATCTTGCATACTTACTTATCTTTACTTGTTATACTGTGGTATTTGTGCCCGAGGGACGGATTTCTGTGCGTATCGGCACTAACTGTTTTGAAATTATTTCGCAACTGTTGAAAAGACTATTTTCAAAGGAGGTTTTAAGCTGAGCCAAGATATTTCTAAAGATTTCATAGCTTCACCGTTTTCTCAAAGGATTGTACCCTGCTTCTATACAACATGATGGTTTGCCTTACGTGATTTCTTACTGCGCAATTGTTATTTACCCTTATTACTCACTGAGTTGGAGTACTCACTTTACTCCTTGCACCCCGTGTGCAGATGCAGCTATTTATTCACCAGGTAGCAGGTTTTGGCTGACCGAAGGCAGTGTTGTCTGAGTTAACGAGGTGGCTACCAGCGTTCGCAGCACCGTGCTTCATCCTTTGTTTATCATTCCTATTTTGTTTATGTCAGGCATTATAATTGTATTCATACTCCAATAGATGCTCGTAACTTGTGACACCCCGGTTTGGGCTGTGTCCGGATGGTTCTACTATTATTATCTAAGTTTTCGCAAATTATTTTTATTAACTCATGCTTCATAATTGCTTAATGGTGATTAACTGCTTAAAAGAGATGTTCTGTATTGGTCTGGATGGCCTTGTCTTCACGAGAGGCGCCATCACGACTGGGTTTGGAAATTGGGTCGTGACAGTAGATAAATTGTAGATTATTTGTATTTTGATTGTAGATGCTTTATTTTCTGTTTTCACAAATAAAAAATGACTAAAACTTCTACAAATCTTCTGAAAAAACGCAAATATGTCAAAAATCTCAATTATGCTACAATTGAATGGGAATTGCGATATTAAAATTCAATGTACCCAGTTTGTAGATATTTTGTAGATAAATTGTAGATTATTTGTATTCTGATTGTAGATGCTTTATTTTCTATTTTCACAAATAAAAAATGACTAAAACTTCTACAAATCTTCTACAAAAAAACGCAATTATGTCGAAAATCCCGATTATGCTACAATTCTGTGATTCTCCTATATGCTCTTGTTACTCCTTACGAAACTGCTATGCAAAATATAGAATCCAAAAAAACATGATGAAGAGATAGATCTTCCTAAGAAATTTTGTAGATAATTTGTAGAAACATTGAAATTCTGTATTTTCATATTAATTTTTCAAATGATATGTAATTTTTTTATAGATTAAATGTAGAAAACAAGCCATTGTGAGTCTTATTTGACCCATTCCTCACATTCAACCTATTCTACAAATTCACGCCTCTTTAAATACAATACAACCATACTTTCTTGAATTTAAAGGTATAGCAATATATATAACTTAAAAACATCTTCTCCTCTGCACAAATTAGCTCCAAAACAGACGAAGTGGAATAACAAGCTCCCATCAAAACTTTTAACACAAAAACACAAAGCTCAAAAATAAATAAACAACAGTCTACAATTTTTTTACAATTTATCTACAATTTCTGCAATATAATGTATGTCATGTCTTCTTCTTCTTCTTCTTCTCCTTCTTCTTCTTCTTCGAGTTTCAATCTGAAATTCAGCCAAAACCAAGTCTAATCTTCACCAAAACCCTTCAAAATTGAGATATAAACTCTAAACCATAATCCCAATTTTTTGCAACAACACCCAATCCAAAAATATACCACCTGACATTTGAATGATTTAATGCCACCGTCTTAGTCACAACTCGTGCAACACGAATTGTTGATGGGGTTCCACCTCTAAACGTATATTTAAATCTTGATGTGTCCCCAGAAATGCAAATCGGAGGTAAAGATTCATTTTCTGTAGTATTATTTGTGTAATTGGATGGCATTTTTTCAAGAAAAACACAACCCCTCATTTTTGAACCAGCCTTCCACCACATTTTAACTAATTCTTTCCTAGTAGACCATGCTTTCTCGTTAGATGCAATACCAAATACAATATGTTCAAGATTTGTATCTGATAATAATGTTGAATCATTTTGAAGCGAAACTGACTTGTGGAGTAATTTGGTATAATTACACTGTGGTGATACGTGGCTGAGGGTGTGGGTTTAGGAGAGAGAAACGTGGGGGGTGGGGATATGGAGGAATATACAGTACCATAAATTAAGGAGTGATATAAGGTACAATTAATATACAGTTAAAACATCTTATGGTATAGACTTGGTAATTAGGTATACTAAATGTAATTATATCAAACCTTAAACATTGAGGGAAATATAGTTTCCTATATGGCATAGGAATGCGGATCAAAAGCGGTTGGGTGTCAAAAGGCTGGGTTGAATATGGGTTAACCCATATTATATAAGTGTAATATTTTTTCAAGTGTAATTTATAAATTTTCTTTTGCCCAGATTATTTAGTGACATAAGTTTAATTGAAATAATATATACTTTTAATCACTAAATTTATTCAAATTTAACTATCATCTTGTAAACTTAAGTTACTTTCAACAAAATATGATAGTTTTTATTTTAGGAAGAATTGACCAAGATGGCAAGATGCATGCACACACAAATCTGTATCCCAAACTTAAAAGTTTAGCCAAAAAATTAAGGAATAACTACATCTTATAACTATCAGATAATAATCGGAGAATCAACACGAATTTCATGTTGAAAATATTTTTTTGGATAGTGTTAAGGATCGCATTTTTGTAAGAGGTTACTTAGAAAACATTTTATCTGTTTATCACGATTCACCGGAATGCATTAGATCGACTTTTTCTTTATCATTTTCCCATGTTTCTTCTGATTTTTGTTTTGCAACAGTACACCAGCAATAACACTAAGAAGTCTAATATCAAGTACAAATCAAATCATACTAATTACCACAATGACTCAGGAACTTTACTTTATTATTGCATATTTCACTACTAAGAACATGTATTATGATCAAAATCTACCTTGACCCCTCTAAATTAAAAAAAATATAAAAATAAAAAGAAAAATCTAGCTTGCATACAAATTGCATCTATATAAGCTAAAGAATCCACTAATGTTTCTAAATTCTTGTGATGTATAAAGCTAATTAGTATATTCAGTTCAAAGATATTTTCTAAAAAAAATGCTAAACAAAAGTAACTTGTACTTACTATGTTTAGAAGAAGAAAAAAAAAGAAAAAAATACTCACAGTCAACTATAGTGAGAAAAAACATAGGAAGGAAGAGGAGTTGAATACCTTTAATTTATAGCATTTTCAGTTTTAAAAATAATATAATGTATTTTGAGTGGGCAAAAGTTGAAAGATAATTCATTAGACTAACTCATATTTTACCCACATTTTACACATGAATACCCATATTTCTGCGGGTTGAATATGGGTTGAAGCCCAAATTTTACCCAACTTAAATAACACTCATTTAACCCACTAAAATATGGACGAATTGGGTGGGTTGACAAAATATTGGCTCATTTTGCCAGCACTAGTGACATCCATTAAAATTGGTTTATTGTTAGCAACAATCTATTGCGTCAACATTAACTGGAAAAATAATTCATTTTTTAATTCGTTTGGTGCTTTTGTGAGTGTGTAGTTATGTTTTAAACACTTCGGAATATTCTTTAAAGTGTTAAAATCATTTATCAATAAGTTCATGATGCTCCTAGCTCGATTGGACCTATTTAGAAGTGGAATATGATTTCCAAAGATTGTGCTTTTTAAAGTGTTTATCCTTTCTGGTGTAAGAAAGTTTTACATAATGAAATTATTTAAAACTCAACTGCAAGTAAGTGTTTTCACTAAATATGTATTTGTAGAAAAAAGAATAGCGAGAAATGTATAAGAACGATCAAATATTAAAGAGCATACAAAAGCTTTAATATCGTGGTATAACTTAAATCCTTTTTATTAAAAACTAGTCATACGATCAGGGACGGAGATACATAGCCCTAAGGATGGTTAACTGATCATCCTTCGTCGAAAAATTACACCGTATATAAGCAAAATATTAGATTTTAATAGTATAATAACATATATTGAACATCCTTTGTTAGAGATTTTTTTACTTATTTCAAGTTTGAACACCTTAGATGAAATTTCTGGTTTCGACACTGCATACGATATGCGCGTTGCGTATTTACACTATCTCAATGGGTAAAAGTTTTTAAACATTATATAAATATTGACAGTAAGATGCTTGGTGGCTAACTTCGGTGTTTAACCCAAAAATAGTTTTCAAGGTCAAAGCAATAATTTTATATGACGGGCCACAAGCAACCGATTCAATCCGAAAGATATAAAATTTTGTTAATACAACGTGATAGAGAAGTGGGAAATAAATTCAATGACAGATAATATAATAAAAATAAAGCAGAGAAGAAAGAATTCTTATTGAATGATCCTTGATAGGATAATGAGCCGAACAGAGCTTGAAGGGCCGAATTTTGGCATATGCTATAAATTACAATGTATAGAATTGTATAGAAGAAAATTAGATCCCCCCTCCCCCCCCACCCCCCCCCCCCCATGGTGGTAAAAGTATGTCTATTTATAGGACTAAATCTAAGTAACCATTCTCCTTGAATTATGTGTCCATTATGAGCATTTACTCAATTCATCCATTACTTTTGGAAGACTTGTAACAGCTGTGTAAATGCTGGAATTCCGTAACTGATGAGTTAATTTCGTAACTGATGAGTTAATTTCGTAACTGATGAGTTAATTCCATAACTGATGAGTTAATTCCGTAACTGATGAGTCAATCCCGTGCCTGTTGAGTCAATCCCATGCATGTTGAGTCAATCTCGTACCTGTTGAGTCAATCTTGTAAATGATTGCCTTGTTCTGACCGTTACAATCATTTATTGCATTTATTAATAATTGATTTGTAACTGATGGTGCAATGATAATAAATCCCATATAATCCGGGATTAATTGATTCCTTCCTCATGAGATATTCTCCCGCACCTGATCCGGGCTATTTTATGATGATCAGTTCCGTGGCTAACAGGCAAGGTACGAGTATGTTCGGTCCCGGGGGTGTTTCACATATCATCTTTACATGTCATTCTTCACTTTTCTTCAATCTTTGCTGACACGTGTCGCCATTTAATAGACCCACATGGCGAGTCTAATTTTCACTAATACAGATAGTCCCCACACTTTCCGGTTACTCACTATGATGTGACCGGGAAGTGGAAGATTTTATCCTTTTCATCCTTGCCTCTGCCTCATTAAAAACCTTGCCGGAAAAACCAGATGGGGACAAAAACCGGACGAAGGAAAAAAACTGCAGAACTTAGAGATTCAGATGATAACTCCACCGCTTATGTTCCTTTCGTCAATAATCGGTTGGTTTACCCCTATCTTGTTTCGGGGTTTGAAGACAAATCTTTGCCTTATGTTTGCAAAGTTTGATATATATATTTCGGCTTTATTTTCTGCCTATTTTAATGTTTGGGTTTTTGTTTTACTCTTTAACTTTGCATTAAAAATGCTTTAATGCTCCGTGACTTTTTTGAATAAGCACGAATTAAAAAGAGGGCCCTTTTATGAACGACACTTAATGAAGAAGACGTCTCAACTTTATAATAGTGTAAATATACAAAAAAGAGATAGGAATTTTCACATGTTTTTCTTTAACAATGTTTTGAAGAAAGTTTTTACATTGAACTTTCATAACATTTCACATGTGTTTATGTATCGTCTATAACTCATTTTGCAACTGTTTTTTCTTTTAACAGATTCGGTATAAGCTTGCACTCGTAACTGTTTTTCTTTTGCAACAATTTTTTTTTTTTTTGAATTAGTACAAGGGAATAACTATTTTTGTTCACAACAGTTTTAAATATAAGGGTATAAATTTTTACCTATAACTATTTTTATTGATAACAGTTTTCAAATGAATACAAGGGTAATGCTTTTTCATCCGTAACTGTTTTCAGTTACAACAGTTTTTGAGTAAGTAAAAGATGTGCATTTTTACCCGTAACTAATATTCTGCCTTTAACCTTTTTTGAAACATTCGTTTATACTTACGAATATGTTTTCAAAGGTTTTCGACTCAGGCTTGTGCTTTCGGCTCGTGACTTTGCTCTTAACTTTCGATTTGTTGGGTAGACCTTAGGCTTGACTTGAATTTTGATTTTTCTAGTCTTCTTTGCCTTCCATATATATAGTCCCCAAAGTGTTAGAGCTTTGAAGTATGAAATCTCGAGCATTTGATTATTCCTTCCATGCGGTCCATTTCCTGAAAAGGAAAACTATACGGGACTCGGAGGTATATATTTAGATGATGACTGCTTAACCCTTTTTTTTTATAAAAAGGGTTGTAACCTAGACCGGGAATAATACAGTATTCCTCGTATCTTTCGGGTCTAATATCATCATTTGGTTTTTTAGAGAATTTATCCGAGTACAAGTTTTTCTTGGCACTTTAGAAAATTATTCGAGTGCTTATACTTAGTCTTTTAGACTTAAAATATATATATTTGGATGCATCGTTACTTGTGCGATATCTAAAGTTGCACCTTTGGGTGTCTAACTTTTAAATAAAAGAGGGCTCTTTTATATACTTTAAACGCTATGAATAGGACGTCTCCTTTTCATTCGGGCGTAAAATAGGATCGATTGATCTGAGTAGACTTTTAGTCTGAGGGATTATTAATCCCGGTAGGATTTATAAGAGTATTGACCCCATTAAAAATTACGGGAGTATTGATCCCGGTAAGACATTGAATTTGAGGGAGTATTGATCCCAAATAAATATATATCTTAGTAGATTTGTCCTGAAGAGACATTTAATCTGGTTGGATTTTGAATCTAAATTAGAGTATATGAACATACTTCCAAGTAGAGAGGGACACATGTCCGAAATAATATTTGAGATTTACGGGATAATCGATCCGAGTCATAATACAATTAGCCATTAAGAAAGGCTTATATATTTAGCTTGAATGGTCGTTGTTGGACCGAATATAAGTTGCGTGTTCAAAGTGAACTTTATTCTGGTGGCATATTTGCATACCTTTATCTTGACTTAGATGTAAAACTCTCGTTTTTTATCGCGGGATTCTTGACTCTGACATGGAGTTCTCGATCCTTTTTGTGTATGTGTAGTATACGTATTTTTGAAGAACTCATTCAACACTGTTTGAAGTGTTTATGCTTGATATGAGTAATACAACTAACTAAGTTGAGCTGGTAAATTATATCAGAATACTCTTAGGAATTCTATCTCCCAAGGCAATCAATTGTTTGTATCACTTCTTATAATGTCAGGTCAAATTGACTAATCTTCAAGTATAAGTAACCTTCCTAGCGTTTGAGTTTTGAGGTATGAGAACTCAAACACTGGAATCATAATTTGACAATCCGCAGTTTAATAGTCCCAGTAGGATAGTTAGTTTCGATATTGATGGACTTTCAAATGGTCCGGTTCCAATATAGGGACGGTACTGAATCTCTTTTTATCAAATATTTTGTTCTCTGGTCGGGAACTACGGATGCTCCAAAATGTTGTCGAGGATCATGCCATATCTTGATTTGAGCTATTCATACTGACTTTGATGAGTTTTGATTTAAAGCCTTATTACCGGAGTAATTTTCACTACTTTGTTTGGTCCATGTGGTATTTTAGCTTTTGGAGCCTTAAATATTCTCAAATATAATTCTCCTTCAACAAGGCAGGCAGTACGGGATGAGACGCACTCAAAGTTATCGAGAGCATGCTTGTCTTTGGGTAAAGTCCCATTCTGCAAGTAATAAATGAATTTATTATGCCAATTCAAATTAAATTAGTCAGGCTTACCTCATTTTCATTCTAATTGATGATAGATCAGGGATCGCCTAAATAAGAGATGGATCAATCCCGAGATTGTTTAATCCAGAAACAATATTTCTCAATAAGTGCCCGGCGTTGCTTTCGGAGTCAGTGATATCAGCAGTAGATCCGAGACTAGTACATCTGGCTCGATTTTCTTGGGTTTCATAGTTTTCTTGGATTTGATCAATCGTTAAATCAATATTTTTGCTCTGAGTCCCCAAGCTAATTTAAGCCCTGTAGCATATGCTTCATACTCAGCTTTGTTGTTAGTAATAAAATAACTTTTATGAATTATCTAACTACTTTTCCTGATAGGCATTGAGCATTGTTCCTAACTCGGGAAGTTTAGTACTTGTGGACCTAATTGTGTAGAAGGTCCAGATCCTGAGAATTATCCCAGAAATAACATGTTCGGGTAATATGTTCGAGCTAAGATTAATTATGAAATCTGCTAATTTGTGATTTTATAACCGTACGTGACTGATAAACAATATCATATTCACTTAGTTCGACTACTCATTTAGCTAGCCTTCCTGACAGTTCATGTTTATGCAAAATATTGCGCAATGAAAATATAGTGACTACGGGAATTGAATGACATTGAAAATAAAGCCTTAGATTTAGGGCAACTACAATTAATGCCAATTTATCAAAATGTAGATATGTAGTTTCCGTATCTAAGAGCATTTTATAATAGATAGGAGAATGTGTACCTTTATCTTTTTGAATTAAAATTGCATTTACCGAGACATCCGAGAGAATTTGGTGTAGCTGCAATCATCTTTCTCCTCGGAATTTTGAAAGTAATGATGCGTTGTGGTTAGATAGCAGGTTCGAATGATTCGACTTTTCGTACTAAACCAATCTTTCGAAGTTCTGTAACTTTATCTTTTATTATTTGACTCTAGTTTCTTCTTTTGCTTGACCGGATTATACCACGGGTCAATATTGAGCATATAAACCTTTACCTCCGGTGGTACACCTGTTATGTTAGCATGGAGGCAAGCAAAGCAATTTTTGTTAACATGTAAAAGTTTAATCAACTTACCTTTAAATTCGGTGTTGAGTCTCGACCAACGCAAACCTTCCTATTTGGGAAGTCAATGATAATTTCTAGTTCTTCAGCATTTGACCTTGTGGCTTCTGATGCCTTTGGTTCAATGATTGCTTCCGAAAATATTTGTATAATTGTCCACGGTTATTAATGAACCTTCTTTCCTCGTGGGCTATTTCATCCCGCAGCTATCTCTCTTTTTTTTCAGTTCTTAGGTCTGGTATCTTTGTAAGAAATCCCGTGGGTGTTTTACCCATGTTCCTCCTAATCTTCATTCTTCTCCTATGAAATTTTACAATTTAGCAAGGTAATTCCTTACCTGTTCGGGTAGATCCGGATCTTTTCCAGCCCGTGAAGAAAATCTCGTATCTCTTTGCTCGGACCTGTTTTTTAGATTTTTGCATTTAAATTCATATCACCCAAGAATCACATCTGTTTGATCTCCGGGCCTGTTTTTGACTTTTAATTGAATGAACGTGTCTTCCTTTATTCAGAGCTTTGTATATATCGAATTTAAATTTTGCTCCTCAGTTCCGGAACTGTTTCGTACAGATTCGTTATAATCAGTTCTGGTACAAATAGTTGCGGTACCAATATATCAATGTACATTCTCTATTTTCTCTGCTTGTTGCTTACATATCATTATCATGGCTATTCTTCCCTTTTTATTTTGCACGGTAAAGCCATCTCCAACTTGGTTGTCCTCAACTGTGTTGATTGGCAAATTTTGGCCATGATGAAGGTTTAAACTAAAAACAAGCGAATATTAACAAAAATTATTACTATCTTTGGATGAATAGCAAATTTGCTTGAGTTCCCGGCAACAGAACCAAACTGTTTAACCCAAAAAATAGTTTTCAAGGTCAAAGCAATAATTTTATATGACGGGCCACAAGCAACCGATTCAATCCGAAAGATATAAAATTTTGTTAATACAACGTGATAGAGAAGTGGAAAATAAATTCAATGACAGATAATATAATAAAAATAAAGCAGAGAAGAAAGAATTCTTATTGAATGATCCTTGATAGGATAATGAGCCGAACAGAGCTTGAAATAAATTACAATGTATAGAATTGTAGAGAAGAAAATTAGAACCCCCCCCCCCCCCCCATGGTAGTAAAAGTATGTCTATTTATAGGACTAAATCTAAGTAACCATTCTCCTTGAATTATGTGTCCATTATGAGCATTTACTCAATTCATCCATTACTTTTGGAAGACTTGTAACAGCTGTGTAAATGCTGGAATTCCGTAACTGATGAGTTAATTTCGTAACTGATGAGTTAATTTCATAACTGATGAGTTAATTCCATAACTGATGAGTTAATTCCGTAACTGATGAGTCAATCCCGTGCCTGTTGAGTCAATCCCATGCATGTTGAGTCAATCCCGGGGGTATTTCACATATCACCTTTACATGTCATTCTTCATTTTTCTTCAAACTTTACTGACACGTGTCGCCATTTAATAGACCCACATGGCGAGTCTAATTTTCACTAATACATTCGGTGCCCAAATTATTAACCTTTCTTTATAATACCAAAGAGTATTTATTACTTTTTTCATTGCAATTTAGTTGTCCAATTCTAATTTTTTCGATTGTTATGAGAAAATAAATAAAAAGTACGAATTATTATATTTCTCTGAAATAATCCTTTTTTAATGAAAACAAGGGCTTCTAAGAAGTCATGAACGCCCGTTACGATTTCTTCTTCTATAGTATGTTAAGAATATTTTAATTACGAAAAGATTTAAATTCCTAATTTTTAGTAGTTCTTACAAAATTCAAAATAATCACAATTGTTAATCTAAAAAGTCTAAATATTAGGAAAAATAATAAGATAATAATGATTATTCGTCCAGTGTGATCTCTATTTTAAAGAGATAAAAAAGTCGAACAACATTTCACTAAGTCGCTTTGTGCTTTAACATAGTATTGTATGGGACGAAATCTGACCACCAGATGGTTATCATAAAACGAGAAGGTAAGGGGTTGACCCTGCCATGGCCGTTCCCACAAGACGTAATGGCGACAAGCACCACGGTCCCTGCCGGAGACAAGCCGCTAGAAAGCTTATATCGCAAAATAAGCGTAATCTCCTGAGCAAGTAATGAAGGACTCAGTCATGAGAAAGCACGCCGGTTAAAGACCGTTGGATAAAAGGGAAAATTTTTACTCCCTCCGTTTCATATTAGATGAGTTAGTTTGACTCGACACGGAGTTTAAGAAGAAAGAAGAAGACTTTTGAAACTTGTGGTCTTAAAAGCTTAAGGGGTAGAAGGTTTGTGGGGNTTTTGGCCGAGTTCTGTGGCATTCTTAGGCCATGTGATTTGTGTGGCTATAAAAGCTTCTATTTAAGGGTAAATGGGTAAAATGAAGAGTTTAAAATTTAAATTATTTCCAATTTAGAAATGTGTCATTTATTTTGGAACAGACTAAAAAGGAAAGTACCTCATCTAATATGAAATGGAGGGAGTAGTATATATAGAGAGGCAGGAGACCATTATAAAGGGAGGGATCTGGCTACTACAGGGGAGGTCATGATTACAGAACCAAAAGGATCTCTCAGCTATCAACATCTTTCTCTCTTCTCCTTCCATGCTTTTACGATTATAGCGTAATCTCGTAATAAATGTAAGCTTATCATTTCTACTTGATATGTAATAATCATCTGAAGAAATATTAAATCTATTTATTCTTCTCCAACTTTTATATCCAATATATCTGGATCAAGAGTTAATTATGTTTGGCTAAGATTTACCCTCTCCTATCTACTAATTGGTTTACTCAAAGGGTTTAATAATTTTTTGGTTAAACAATTTGGCGCCGTCTATGGGGATTTCTTAGCCAAATTTTTTAGTTTCCTTTAGATCCAGAACCAGCAAAATATCGCTACCGGGCTGTCGTGGCCTCACCTTCTCGGCACTACCACCAACTCGAAAGAGTGGTAGGTAAGCTTCCGAGACGACTGCACCAACCTAGGTCAGGTTGCCGCACAAGGTAGAAGTTATAATCAATGTCTATGAAAAATCCGCGTCTCACCTATAACGATGGGTCTAGCACGACATATGCACATCTAAAATGGGATCGCGGTTGCCTGGCGTGACCGCAACTCCATTTGACGTTTTTACCCTATTTTCACTCCCCCACACGCCGTAGATGGTCTACGAACGAGGTGTGATATGTTCCCCTTGTTGTTTATGCAAATCGAGCGAGATCGGATCGGGACTCGATTCCAACACTTCACCGAATGAGGCGGGCCCGACCCGTGAAAAGCCTAGGTGCTGTCAACGGCGAAGTCGAAAACGGCCGCCAAATCTAAAGCCACCATTCGAGCGCTAGGCGGAGCGAGTAACCCCACGACGTCGCTCTTTCTTCCACTGACTTGTTGGGCGAGGTAACAGAAAAATTTAATTTTTTGGTTTATCTTCACCTTTTTGTTGGTTCAAACAGGAATATAACCACCCGCACGAGCAAGCGAGCGAGGGACCACTGCCTCCAAAACACCCCTGAGATAGTTCCGTAGCATACCGCCTCGCAAGTAATGACCGACCAAGAACCCCCCCAAATCGCAGCACATCACGAATAATAAAAATGGCTCGATACAAAGCAACTATAAAGAAAAAACAAATAACCCTCCAATGGAAGCAAAATTAAGCAAACTAGGACTCACCCCGGAAGTGCACAGTATTCTCCGATGGAAGCAAAATTAAGTAAATTGGGACTCACCCAGGAAGCGCACAGTATTGTCCAGTGAAAGCAAACTAAGCAAACCGGGACTCACCCAAAGAACGGCTGGTATTCTCCAGTAAAAACAAATCCAAGCACACCGAGGCTCACTCCGACGCACGCACAAACAGTACGGCAACGCATAAAGCTTTCCAAAAATATATACAACAATGACACAACGGGTTAACATTTTGACATTTGCTAGAAATAACACCCCTACGGCCAACGGCCATCGCCAAAAGGAGAAATTCGACTCCACTCGAATTCTAACGGGTTAACATTTCGACATATGCTCGAAATAACACCCCTACGGCCAACGGCCATCACCAAAAGGAGAAATTCGACTCCACTCGAGTTCTAACAGGTTAACATTTCGACATTTTCTCGAAATAACACCCCTACGGCCAACGACCATCGCTAAAAGGAGGAACCCTATTCCGCTCGAATTCAAAAGGGTTAACATTTTATTTGCCCTAAATAACACCCCTACGGCCAACGTCCATCGCCAAAAGAAGAAATTCGGATCCGCTCGAATCGAATAGGTTACAATTCGATCTCGCTCGAATTAACGCCTTTACAGCCACTGGCCGTCGTTGAATCAAGTAGGTTACAGTTTGATCTCGCTCGAATTAACACCTTTAAAGCCATTGGTCATCGTCAGAACAAGTAGGTTACAAGTCGACATCGCTCGAAACAATACCTACACGGCCACCGGTCATAATCAAATAAAAGGAAAGGTTCGAAATCATTCAAATATAAGTCAGAAGTCGACTTTGCCAAAACGGCGACTCCAAATTCGAACTCATTCAAATAAAGCCAGAAATGGACCGCACTCCAAACGACGAATCCAAGTTCGACCCCTCTCAAGTGCACATAAGAAGTTGACTTCGCCTAAATCGGCAAGTCTGAACTTAATCCCACTTGAATGTTCAAATCGAAACTGACTTCGTTCCAAGGGGCGGATCCGAATTCAACCTATTCAAATCAAGGATGATACCGCCAAAACTAGCAAACGAGAAGCCGACCTCGCCCGTATGTGCAGATCCGAAGAGACTTCACTCAGAACCATATACGAGATCTTACTCAACCCGGTTAAGGTCAAACTCCCTGATCAAAAAATTGGGGACTGTCACAAAAATAGTCCGAAGGTTTACGCCAAATAAAAAATATATATAACAAGCATGGGGAAAAAAAAGAGGACCAACAGATATACAAAGGAAAAACCACTACTTATTTACATATACGCGCGCAACAACCGCAGCTTACAAAAGGCCGAAATACCCCCCCCCCCCCAAAAAAAAAATAAGAAAAAAAGCAAACAAAATTTTTATAAAAGCCGCAACAACGTCTTACTCGGCGTCATTGATAACTAGGGATGATGATGCATTTTACACTCCTTCTTACTTGTGTTTTGATTAGAAATGTGTACAAAATAGTCCCAAAGGCTTATGTGTTGTACTTGATTGCAGGGTTTGATCAACAAGGTGACAATTCGTCAAAACCAGCTCAAAAAGGAGTGAAACATGCACAAGTACCAAGAACAAGTCCAAGCTCAGTATAACAGGACCACTGCGGCCGCACTCCATTCTGTGCGGTCCGCAAAGAAGAGGTTCAAAGAGTACTCATCTCAGGCAGCAAAGCAATGCGGCCACACTCCATTATGTGCGGTCCGCAAGGAAGAGGTTCAGAGAGTGCTCATTTCAGGCAGCCAAGTAATGCGGCCGCACTCCATTCTGTGCGGTCCGCATTGACTTCATTGCGGCCGCACTCATTTCTGTGCGGTCCGCAAAGCTCAAGTTCAGAGAGTTGCCAAGTTGGAGGAACATTTCCAATGCGGTCCGCGGTCTATTTTGTGCGGACCACAACATAAGACACCGCGGCCGCAGTGCATTTTGTGCGGCCCGCAGTGGCCAAGTTCAGAGAGCAGAAATTTCAGCCAAGACCCGTAGTGCGGCCGCACTCGATTTTGTGCGGTCCGCACTAGCCCCGTAGGGGTATTTTTGTCCAGAATTTTCGGCCTAGTATAAATAGTTTCTTTTCCCATTTTTAGGTCAGAAGTTAGATTTGGAAGCTAAGCTGCGCTCGTGAATAGTGTTCTTTTACCATTTGGAGTAATTTTACAATAGTTTTATCATTGAATCTTCAAGTTTTAATTAGTAATTAAATATTATGGGTTTTTCTTCATCTATTTCTTTGTTTTCTTCAATTATCATGAGTAGCTAGACTCATTAGCTAGGGTTGTGGCTCAACCCCAGTGTGGGTAATTGATGGGTCTTGTGTTTTATGGCTTGAATGTCTATGGGTGTTTGATATTTGGGCTAATTTATGGTTTTAATGTTGAATTAGTGGTTGCAAACACTAGTTTATGCCTAGTTGACTTGGCTCTTCTTGAGAAAGAGAGCCTAAGTCTATAAAATTAGTCCAATAAGGAATTGGGGCGTACTCAAGAGAATTGATAGCCCCAATTAAAGGGTTAAACTGAGAGATCGTAATACCCGACTTGAACCTCAATTGCTTGCACAAATGATCATACCTAATTGATCTTGAGAAAGTCTGTCGATGCCCCTTTTTCCTCGCGAAATCGGGTTTATGACATTTGGGAAAGACAACTCGTTCCTTTTCGGGAATTTGGGTTTGAATTGAAGAGTCGCCACCTAATGATTAAAGTGCATTAGGATACTAAGAAGGGCCTTGTTTGGATAACCAGAGATTGGGTAAGGGCTTGAAATTATTCCAAGGGGAAGGTGTTAGGCACCCCTCAGAATCCACTAGTGTGGTTCCCGGTCAAGCTATTGTTGTGACTTTCAGCGCAAACAACAAGTAGACAAGTAAGAGTTACAAATATGAGGGGGTTTTCACATAATTGTTGCAAGTAATTGAAGTTAAAAGAAGTTAAAGAAGTTAGAATTTGAGAAGAAGCAGTTTTAAATTTCTAAATAAAATAAACGAGTAAAGGGAGGAGGGTCCTAGGTTTATAAATAATATGGATCACCCCACACAACACCCGGTAACCACTTATACACGTGGTGTTATCGCGTGGTCATCATATCTATATCTACCCTTTCCCACCCCGTTGAGGTATTAAACGCGGAATGGTCTCATTTCACTTATTGCATGCTATTACCCGCCCCAATCCTATCAGTTCCGCAGGCATTTGGGACTACTAATCCTAAAGGGAAGGGGTGTGAGGTTTTATAGTTTTAAAAGGACAAAATTCTAAGGCGACAATCAAAACAAATATGTAGCAGATATGGGGAGAAGCAAAGAACATATAGAAAGGCTCAAACAAACCTCCTTAAAACCAAAGAGAAGCATGTAGTTTAGCATGTCTTACACATACTGATTAGGGTCTGATTAAACTTAAGAATTAAAGCAGGCTGATTTATCACATATTTTCAGATAAGAAGTCCGAGTTAGGCCCGCCCGCTGGTTGAAATTAATAAAGACTGCTGCAGTTTATAACTTTTACCCTAAGGCTTGCCTAAGTGATAGACGAAAACCTATAAGCATGATGTCTACAGATTTCAGAAATAAGAGAATGAACTGATTACATGCTGATTTAAAGGGAAGCTGCTCGTTAAAAACGAATTTTAGAAAACACGAGTTCTGCTGTTGGTAACGCATTATTACTGCTAATTTAGACTCATATGCGAGTGAGGCTATTCAGATTTGAATTAGAACCCCTATAGGCATGCTTTCTATGTGTTTTCCAACTTAGAACATTGTTATAGACATAGAAGAGTGCAGAAATCCTATAACATGATATCTAGGTGTTGCATTGTTTTACTTAAGGCCTATAAACACGTTTGCCTAGTGAAAAGCGGGTATGCAAGAATCAGAAAAGACCTATAGGCATACTCTCTACGGCGTGTGCAGAAGCTATAGACATAATATCTACATGAAAGTGCAGAATCCCTATAGTCATGGCATCTAGATGAGCATGCAGAGTTCCTTATAGACATGACAGCTAAATGAGAATGCAGAGTTTCTCATAGGCATGATAACTACATGAAAATGCATAAGTCTTATAGGCATGGTAACTATATGAAAGTGCAGAATCTTATAGGCATGGTAACTATATGAAAGTGCAGAATCTTATAGGCATGGTCACCATATGAATAAACACTAAAATTAGAGATTCCTATAGGCATGTTATCTATATGAAAAAACACTGAAATTAGAGATTCCTATAGGCATGTTATCTACCCTTTTCATGCATAGCTACCCCTCCCTTTTCACTAAACATCCCCGATGTTTATTACAAAGTTATTACAACCCAGAATGGAATAAGAAAAGCAAAATTACATCAGAAATTAAAAGTACAACCAAGGGAAGCCTAATTCAGGCTCCTTGTCTGAAACATGAGATGAACCAGCTCCAAAGATCCGATTTCAAAAGCCTTTCTCTCATTTGGGGTGTGTCAGAGTTCCCTAAGAGCCTCATGCGGACTTCGGGCAGTGCTCACACCCAAATACATTGCAGGATTGAGTCATAGTGCAATATGGAAGGGCCAGCCCTCTAGTGTCCAAGTTCAGAGGGAGCTCAAGGTCCCAAAGCAAGGCTCACAGGAGGGGGGCAGAACTTAGAAACTAGGAATGAGTGTAAGTGCATAGAAGGAATTTTGAAAAGGGGAAAAGGGGAGTGGCAAAGATAGGCTAGTGGTCATACCCAGCAATAGAAAATGCTGGCACACCCCACCTGCCTGTTAGAACACATTGTTTTGGGAGTTAGGATCCCCTAAGGGATCAAGTCCAAACATGAACAATAACTGGAATATTTCCATGTTCTGAACTACAACTCAAAACACATAGAGGGAGATAGGGGTGCAGGGATTCACAACAGAAACAGATGAAAGGAAATTAACATGCTAGTTAACATTTAACTCCACAAGACAGTACAATAGACATGGATGTAAAGGCTGTAAATAAACATGTTGGGGTGATGCTGAAACCAAAACTAGAACATACCAGTCTCAAGGAAACAAGCAAAGGAAAGCAGTAGTGTGCAATGTGTGTTGATCGTGTCTTGTGTTAAAGAGGGTCATGTATTTATAATATAGAAAGCAAGCAGAAATAGGTAAGAAAACAGTTTGAAAATCAATTACACAAGGTTTCCCTTTAATTAAGGGATTCTGATTTCAAACGGGTAAAAATAATTAAGGAAAGAGATTAATCAAACACTTTTTCAAAACAGTACAAGAGGGGTAAATACATAGAGGTTTATTTAAGGACAGGGTCTTGACAGTATACAGTTTGCGCAAATAAGGCAAGGGAATCAATTAACAGCTAGTAAATCAAAATTGAAGATTTTGTATGAATGAACCAGCTCAGAAAGATGGGAAAGATTTAACTTAAGGAAAATCGGTAACAATCAATTAGACTCATTAAAAGGAATTCTGAATCAATCACAAGTTAGAAACCTTTTGAAGAAAGATTCGTCATATATAAAAGCATACAGACACGTTAAACATGAAGAAATTTGTCATGCTATTTCATAGAACAGTGTAGTGTAGGGGAATCAGAATTGTGTGCAAACAAAAGAAATTCACCACTTAGTTCATTAGACTCAAGGTTAGTCTGAAAGAGTCAAGGGTTCTCAAACAGAAACCCTAATCCAAATCATATGATCCAAACTCGGAGGAAACCCTAAATTCTAGGGTTTCTACCTCGAGTCAAATACAGAGACATGAGGAGAGCAGCAGCCGTAGATATTTAGTAGGCGAAGCAATATAGTGGAAGGCAAATAGCAGAACATAGTGGGAAAAGCATGTGAAAACATAGCATAGAAACACAGTAGAAGAAAGAACGGGACTATAGAAAACACGAGTAGAAGAACATGCGTGATAAAAGGAAAAACTAAGAACACAGTAGAAGAGCATGTGTGTGTAGAAAAGAAAACATGAACATAGGCGGACGAGACAAATACACACAAAGAAAAAAGGGAACAGAATAAGAGTCAGAGAAACATTTGACATTGTTTCAAGGAAGACCCTAAATCAGAAAAGACAGTAATTTTTGAGAGTAACAAGTTGATGAAATCGTTCAAAAACTCAAGCACTACAGCACAGCAGTGATATAACACGATTTTAACGAAAAAAAATCGGAGAAACATCGACTAGTTAGGGTTTCAAAGAACCCAAGAATTGAGAAAGGCTTGGAAAAGGTCCGATCTTGGTCGGAAAGCTAGAACCAGGCTTCAAAACACCATTGTACGCCGGAGCAAGCCGAGATGGCCATAGAACCTTGAGTTTGCAAAGATATGAACAAAAAACCTTTCGAGGTCAGACCTCGAACCTTTCGAGTACCAAGTGTTAAGAGCAGAGGGAGATGAGAGTTTAAACCATCCAGGCCTGAGAGGCCATGGATTCCGGTGAGTTTGAGGTTAGAAGACAGTAAAGACGATTAGGATTTCGAGAATATTTGAGAGAGGTTTGGAGAACGAAGGGGTTTCAAAGGCGGCGTCTCTGAGAGGGAACATGAATTTAGGGTGGAGTTTGGGTGAATTAAAATGTACAGGGGGAATCGTGCGTTTGATCAAAATGATCATACCGGCCGTGATCAAGAAAAACCGGGCGGGTTTTATTAACGGGTTAGGGGTCGGGTTATATATTAGGATTTGGGCTGGTCCATTTGAAATTGGAATTGGGTTATTGGGATGGTTGATTTTGGCTGTAATTGAAATACAAATAAGGCTATCAGTTAAATAGCCTTTTTTCCTTTTTAATTTATAAAAAATAGTAAAATAATTTTTGAAACAAATTGAAGGCACTAAGTTAATTAACAATATATAATCATTACATTAAAAATACTAGAATAAATTTTATAGTTATAAACGCTATTTAAATCTTAAAAAAGGCTAGAATTGCAATTTAGTGCAAATTTAGCTTAAAAATACCAAATCGCCTTATAAAAATGTGTAAAAGTTACCTTAGCTATATATTGGCATAAATATAAGAATAAAATAGATTAATCACCAAAATGATAATTTGAAGAACACTTATTGGCTTTTGTATTGCTAAAATAGGGCAAAAAATCGATTTAAAAATCTTTTTTTTTTTTGAAAATTAGAAAAAATAATAAAATACATGAACATGCTTATATATGCATATATATACTATTTTGAAGGTATTTGCATATAAAAAATATACAGGGAAAAATTGGGTATCAACAAAGTCAATTAGGGCAAAATCACTCGAACTACCGAGAGGTATAGAGTGAGTAGAATCGTGCAATGGTTATATTGTAATCCCCAAATATGACAACCTAGCCTTAGACACGAGAACCCGTCAAGTATCCACGTAGGAGATAGTCACTCCCCTAGTGCCTTTTAACTAATTAGACAACCTTCAATAGTCTTCTCTTAGCTTAACTTAGCTTAAGTTGGCATCTTAGTAGTATAAATTTAGAAGTAATATCAAAAACCAAAAATGTTTAGAAGTGCAATTAGGAACAATTACGCAACTCCAATTTAGATAGAAACTCAATTCCAATCTCTAGCTCCCTGTGGAAATTGATCCCGACCTTCTCGGGTAAAAGCTGCTTCGACCTCTCTTGATACTTTATAGTAGTACAGGGTTGGCTTCGATCAGTCATCGCCGCCTCCCTCCCCATCTTCGTCTTCGGGCAACCCGTCCTCAGCATCAACATCTTTTCCAGCCTCCGGCGTCGCAGGGTCATAGCCGCAATTGACACGAACTTCTCGCGCCTTAGCCCGAGCTTCCTCGAAGGCGGCCTCAAAAACATGGCCCACCTCCCACAAACCCTTGAATATGTCCCGCTGGGACTCGGCATAGACCCAATGCTCATGCAGGTGGCGAGGAATGGCGGTAGAGGTGGATTCGACCTGATACAACAACTGCGCCCTCTCGGCCTCAAGCGCCACGACACGGTCCCCAAGGCTCGAGGCCTCCCGGTCGATCTCACCAATGTGCTACTCGAGCCGCGCCTCCATCAGCATGGTCGTTGCCCTCTCGAATTCCTGCTCAGATTGGAGGACGCGGATAATGTCCTCTAACGCCGCCGCCCTTGCCAAAGCCGACGCCCGAGCACTTTCGACATTCTCCAACTCGGCTACTTTTCTCTCCAGCTCGGCTAACTTCCCCATCCATTCCGCACTCAAAACTTCAACTCTAGCAGCATTCTGATCTAGTTCGGCTTGTAATGATGACACCTTCGCCTGAAGAAGCTCGCACTCAGCACCAACCCCTTTTCCTAACTCGAGTTCTTCATCCTTGGTACGAAGCAGCTCCTCGAGCTCACTACACCTGCGAATGGACTGCATCAGCTCCTGGAACCATTTTTCTAATTTCTCTACGAGGGATCAGGTGCCAGTCCCCGCCCTGAGCCGCTCATGCATCTCACGGCATCTATTATGATACCGCCGATACTTTTCAAGCATTGTCAGGAAAATCTTGGCCCAAGTCTCGGCCCTACAAGCACTCTCGATCTCCAGCATGTAAGACTGAAAACAAAGAGAAGAAGGTAGTCGATAAGGGCCAAGATCAAAAATAATAACAACAAATAAAGAAAAACATAGGAGGAGCTCACCCTTAGGCCCATCGCGGCCACTCTACGTGACAGTTCAGCATCGCTGACGTCCTGAAGAGCCCCATTTTCTACGGCCGAGCATAGGAGATCAAACTGCGGCACAAAGTCCACTGTGTCTTGCAAAAGGTTGAGGTTCGACGGAATTTTGAGTATCCGAGAGAGACCTCCCGCTGTTACCACGGTTTGGGTAAAGCCTTCCTCGAACATCCTAACGTTATCAGGATCAAGGTCGGATTCAAACTCGTAATCGTCGACCATGACACCTTTCCCCCTCTCCTCAGCCCAAGAGGAAGTGCGGGTCGTCCGGGATGACGAAGGGCCGCCCAAGACAGTATTGGCGGCCTCGGGACTCCGTCTCCCCGCCACATTGCTCTGTTGATCCCTCATAACCGGCGTAGCCTCTCAGACCGGGCTGACATCACCGCCGACTTCGGGACTCGTCAAGGAAAGGTCGCCCCCCGATGATGTTTCGATTTGAGGCACCACTTCTAGGGCCACTCCTCGCCTCTTCGACGGGGCCTCTCCACTACCAGTACAGGATGACTCGCCCGTTGAGCGGATGGTAGAAATCAGAGTCTTAGGTTGGGGAACAGCCGCCGCGCTTGCAGCTCTGGCCGCTGGTGCGGGTTGGTTAGCGGCTCTCGATGCAGGCCGGATGGCGACTCTTGGTGTAGGACGAGCAAGGGGCACCGATTGACGGAACGTGAGTGGAGGAGCCCTTGTCCTTCGCATTCTCCCTGCCAACGAAGAAAAACGGTTATATAATGACAAAATCCAAGCATAAGGCGAAGAGAACAGGCCGACTCACCAGTGAGAGGTTTACGCCCGTATTTCTCGTGGAAGGACGGCCCTCACGAGTGCCCCTTGTATGGGAAAAATTGCGCCCACCCACTCACGGATATCGTCAACTAGCGGTGGAGGTAATCTCTCGGCTGCAAAAGCGAAAATATGTCAGCAAAATCACTCAAAGAAGGACGATCGGTGACCGCCTTGAAAGAAATCGCAAAATAAACAAGAGGAAAACTTACAAGCGAAGTTCCACGTCTTAGGGAACCCTTCCGGGTCCGCCACAAGGTGCTCTGTCCGAATGTAAAAATAGCTTTCCCAGAAGCGACTATTAGCCTTATTATCCATCTTCACCACTAAACTCTTGGTTCCTCGATGGCGCATATGGATCATCGTGCCCCGAAGAAATTGAGGGGCAAAAATATGAAGCATGTGACCCAAAGTAATCCCTCGACGAGCAAGCTCTGCATACTTGATGAGCATGAGGAAGAGCTTGTACGCGTACGGTGAGAGCTGAGCCGGGCATACCTCGTAGAAGCGGCAGAAGTCTATCATTAGAGAGGGGAGAGGAAGTGTATGTCCGACAACAAAAGGATACGCATAAAATGTGCAGTACCCCGGGCAATTCAAATGTACGATGTCCGCCCCCGTCGCCGGTATCATGTCGATATGGTTTGGGATTCCCCACTTAGCCTTGAGCGCACTAATCGCCGCTTCATCCATGGTGGAAGAAACAGGTTCCGGTTCATCTCCGACAGGAGTGTTAAAATCAGCCCATAATTTCCCCGGACGGGGCGGTATCCAACCACAGTCGGAAACCCCTCGTCTTCCGCCACCTTTGTTCCCTCTCCATGAAGAGGTACATCATTTTCCGGCACCAGAGCTTCGACGAATCTTTCAGTCTGGGAAGAGGTACCACCCATTTATCGGAATAAACAAGAGTGATGAAGAAATGAGAGGGTGGTCACGTCAAATTCTGACGAAAGCAGAAATACGAAATATGGAAGAAGGTGGAAGTTTGTGAAATTCCTCCGGTAAATCGAAAAGCATAACAATCAAATGGTGGGTTCCCCCATATATAGGAACATAAATACCCTGAGCGGGAAACCCGAGAGTCGCCAAAAAGTTGAAAGGGCACGAGAAATGAGGTCGTGCCTGGGAAACGTGCGTCATGATGACCCATAACGGGCATCCATATGGTATCCCGACTCGACGTGACGATCCATCTCCGAACGGACGTAAAGGTTCGGTAAAGTCCTTAAAACATCACATTGCCACCTCGCCATAAGAGCCCCGTCCACGCATAATGATCAGATTTCTCCAAATTCTTGAACACACAGGGTCCGCCCATCAAGCTCGCCCAAAAGACGACCCCAACGGGCGGAGGGACTAACTGTATGGGTCGAAATCTGATCACCAGATGGTTATCATAAAACGAGACGGTAAGGGGTCGACCCTGCCATGGTCGTGCCCACGAGACGTAATGGCGACGAGCACCACGGCCCCTGCCAGAGTC
The DNA here is from genome assembly GCF_001879085.1 of Nicotiana attenuata. Taxonomy (NCBI): domain Eukaryota; kingdom Viridiplantae; phylum Streptophyta; class Magnoliopsida; order Solanales; family Solanaceae; genus Nicotiana; species Nicotiana attenuata. The sequence continues at coordinate 111,661 of NW_017670290.1, forward strand.
AAGCCGCTAGAAAGCTCATATCGCAAAATAAGCGTAATCTCTTGAGCAAGTAATGAAGGACTCAGTCATGAGAAAGCATTCCGATCAAAGACCGTTGGATAAAGGGGAAAATTGTTACTATATATAGCACTACTAGAAATACGGAAAAAAGCGATCACAAAAAGCAACCAAAGTTGGTCGCTTACAGGTCAAAAAGCGACCAAAAAGTGTCCAAACTGGCTTGGTCGCTATTTTGCTGGTCCCTCTAAATATAGAGACCAAAGTTGGTCGCTAATTAGCGACCAACTTTAGTCTCTAAGGTAGAAGTACCAATATTTCGGATAAACAACATACCGACATTTTAATAATATAAATTTAGCGACCAAAGTTGGTCTCTATATTTAGATTACGTTTTTTTTATTTATTATTAATCAAAATATAGCGACCAACTTTGGTCTGTAAGCCAAATATTATATTTTAAAATCTGAAAATAGTGACCAAAGTTGGTCGCTTTTTTAATTTTTTTAATTTTTTTTAAACATAAGCGACCAAAATTGGTTGCTAATTGCAAGAATTTAATTATTTTTTAAACATAAGCGACCAAAATTGGTCGCTATTATCCAGTTTTTTTTAATAGAGTAGCGACCAAAGTTGGTCGCTATTCAAGAAATCTGGGTTAATTAGCGACCAACCTTGGTCGCTATTGCCCAGAAAATATTTTTTTAATAAGAAAAGCGACCAACAGGTGACCAGAGTTGGTCGCTTTTCTGGGTATAATTTTGGCAGAAACTGCCTGTTTTGGCAGCTATACCACCTGTCAGCATACCAAATTCCCTATTACAAGCAACAACAACAACAATACAAACAACAACAACAACATTAAAACCAACAAAGTATAAAGTTCAATAGAACTAACACATTAAGCTAACAAAACTAAGTTAACGCTTATTACAAGCCCATTCGAAAACTGGTTCTATTGTCTAGTTCAAAGTATATAAAGTACTCAAGGAGTGTTCTTTCAGCATCTTCGTCCGAAAGTTGGATTGCCTCGCCCGACTCATTATGTGGCTAACTGCGTAAGAATTCCTCCACGTCAGCTGTGAAGCGACCCTATAAGAAAAATTACATTGAATTAGAATTTCAAAATTTATATAATAGTAAATCAAAATACTTAATGAAAAGTAAAAAACTTACATGTATAGTCGAGGCTCGGCCCTCGATCCACCTTTCTGGATCAATCTCTTTCTTCTTCTTTACAATACGAGTCTCATTGAATAGCTCATCTTTCTTCATTGGCATCATAAAGCTGTCTGGTGGCTTTGGTGATTATCCTCGTAGTACGATTACTCGGGATGGACTTGGATACAGTACCTGACAGGGTCTGTCTTTGATCAATTGTTTTTCTCATTAGCGACAATGATGATGAGAAGGCAATGGCATGTGTTTCAAACAGTGATGGTGTAGGTAGGAATTTAACATTTCCTATGCAGATAAAAGAAGAGGTTATAAAGGAATTCTCTACTTCATTTTCTAAGAGGAAAAGAAGTTTAATTGAGAGTGACGAGGTTGATGGTAATGGAAAGTTGTCTGTTGCTCATGGCAGGTCACATAAAACGGGGATCATAAGACTCTGTGATGACAAAGACGAAAGGAAGTTTTATTCTCAACTTTCTTCCAAGTCTGATCCGTACGAGCTTAACGAGATTGGTGATATTTCTTCGGATTCAGACAATAATTTGAGTGACAAAAGTATGGAAATTCTAATCAAAAGAATTAAAGGTAAAACGTTTTTCTTGGAAGAGAAGTTTGGAGAAATCTGCTGCCTATAAAATGCACATATCACATTCATGCAAACTTCTCTTCCTTAGAGAAGCGTTTTACCTTTAATTCTTTTGATTAGCATTTCCATACTTTTGTCACTCAAATCATTGTCTGAATCCAAAGAAATATCACCAATCCCAGTAAGCTTTTACGGATCCGACTTGGAAGAAAGTTGAGAATAAAACTTCCCTTCGTCTTTGTCATCACAAAGTCTTATGATCCCCGTTTTATGTGAACTGCCATGAGCAACAGACAACTTTCCATTACTTTCACGACCCCAGTTCGCCCTCCGTGAACTGTCGTGACGGCACCTAGTCTCTACGACTAGGTAAGCCTAACAATGCGGAACATAAGCAAATCTTGCGGAAGAAATAATCAAGAACCATAAATAACCGAAATAAGCGACATATAAAATGCCGCTCGGCATACACAATACTTAACTTCTCAAAACCAATACAAACTCCCAAACCCGCAAACCCATGAATCACAAGCTAAGAAGTACTACATAGCTCTAACCCCGGAATGTCTAACAAGAACAGAGAATACAGAAGGGCTAAATACTAATGTAGGAATAGAAAGAGACTCCTCGGTCTGCGAACGCGGTGGATATACCTCGAAGTCGCTATAACAGTCGCCTCGCCTCAGGGGTGGTAAGACTGAGTCGAAGTACCTGGATCTGCACATGAAAAACATGCGTAGGAAGGGTATGAGTACACCACAGCGGTACTCAGTAAGTGCCAAGCCTAACAATGTGAAATAAGGAGTGTAAATAAGAAACACAGGTTATGAAGAACGGCAACAACTATTACAGAGGCAAATAAAACACAGAAAGAGAATACAGCTCAGCTCCAAGATAACAACCGTGGATCTCCCAGGATACCGTCCTGTAGTCCCCAAATATAAATATCAACAACCGGGGATCTCCCAGGATACCGTCCTGCAGTCCCCAAATAAAAATATCATATCCAGTGGATCTCCCGGGTGCAGTACCGTAGTCCAACTCATAAGTGTGCAGGGGGATCTCCCGGAATGCAATTCAGTAGTCCCAAAGTAAACATACAGGGGAGCTCCCGGGATAGCGTCCCGTAGTCCCAAAGTAAACATGCAGGGGAGCTCTCCGGATACCGTTCCGTAGTCCCAAAGTAAAACACACAACAGCAACACAAGAATATACAACAACGCTAGATTTCGTGATAAGTAAACAGATAAGTCTAGCCTAACATGCTTCACGTAATGCAATTAAGGCAGATTGAGCAAATAGGCAATTAAGTCTACTAAACATACTTTGCTAAACTAATAACAGGCTAAATACGCAAGTTAATGAAACAGGAGAAGGAACTCAGTTGAAGTACTTAAAGAAAACGAATTTTTCAACAATTAGCTCAAGTACGCGCTCATCACCTCACGTACGAGGCATTTCAATTACCACAATAACAAATCCTAAGGGGAAAGGTCCCCCACACAAGGTTAGACAAGCCACTTACCTCGAACCGCCCCAAAATCAACCTGAAACCACGTTCTTGCCACGAGTATCCAACTCCTAATGGCCCAAATCTATTCAATTTAATTTCATAATGTAAATAACACTTCAAGTAACTGATTCTACAATTAAATTCTAAGCTAATACACGAAATTAGGTAAAATGACCAAAACGCCCCTCGGGCCCACTGTCACGACCCCAATCCCGGTCGTGATGGCGCCCAACACTAATGCTAGGCAAGCCCGACCAATTAGATACTCTCAACCCAAATACGCAATCCGTTAATAAATAATACGATTAAAATAGCAAATATCAAGGTTTCAATCCGAATCTAAATAAAATAGCACGGAAAATAGTAAACAAATATCCAAACATTCCCCAATAGATCTGGAGTCACGAGTCTAGAGCCTCTAGATGTAACAGAGTAATATATCTATAGTAATAAAGAAGTCTAGGATATGGAAAGATAAATGAAACAAAGTGGAGAAGTCGGGTCCTGCGGACGTCAGGCAACTACCTCAACAACTCCTGAAAATAACTCCACGAAAACAGCAAACAGCTCCACTAAGTCTCTGGAGCACCTAAATCTGCACACATGGTGCAGGGAGTAAAGTGAGTACTTCCAACTCAGTGAGTAATAAACATATATAACGGCTGAAAGTAAGAAATTCTGAAATATTACAATATAAAGCTATAATCAACGATTCAGCACATAAAACGGTGGAACAACAATAATACCAGGACATGTAAGACAAATAGGTATAAATGCATGAATGCAATGCAATGCACATGACCGCTGCGGCGCGCAGCCCGATCCATTTGGGTACCCGCGCTCACTGTGGGGGTTCAGACTCCGGAGGGGCTCCTACAGCCCAAACGCAATATCATCGTAGCATTCGCTGCGGCGTGCAGCCCGATCCACACTCAGCCCGATCGGGCACAGTCAAATTGTTCATTTTTAGTTCCAATTATTAGGAATTATAGAGCTAAGTGTTTAAACCTTTATTTATTTACTAAACATTTCGAGGCAGTGTCTAACTCAGGACAGATATCATGAAATATGCTAAGCATCATGGAAGCAGTGATAAGGATCCCTTAAGGATGCAAATGATAGGCACAAAGCCCCAAACATATTCATAAAATCCAAGTAGGATGATTACCAAACAATTTCTAGTCAAGAACACAGTACGAACATCAATCAGAACGGACTAGGTCACAATCCCCAGTCACAATCTACCCCGCACTCGTCATAGAGTACGTGTCTCGCCTCAATATAGCATCACAATGTGATATACCGGGGTTTCAAACCCTCAGGTCATCATCTACATCTATTACTCACCACAAGCCGGCCACAAGTCTAGCTCGCTATGCCTTTGCCTTTCGAATCAACCTCTTCGCACGCCGAATCTGATTAAAACCACAACGAATACATTACAATAGGCAAAAGAAACATAACCCAATCGAAAAGACTCGAAAAATACCAAAATTCACTAAGTTGGCAAAACCCGAGCCCCGGGCCCACTTCTCGAAAAATTACAAAATTTACATCACTGGATTCCTCGTCTCGCCACGAGTCTACACATACTAATTTTACCAAAATCGGAGTTCAAATGCCCGTTCAAAATCCGTTTTTACATCACAACTTTTCAAGCCCTAGCTTGACCCGTTTTGATGAATTTCCACTGATTTCTATGATAAATTTACCATAAACTCGAGTAATTAAGCCAAGGAACTTACCTCCAATTGACTCTCAGTCAAAACCCTCAAAATTTCTCGCCCAAAGCTCTCCAAGTTGCTTAAAAATGGTGGAAACTACCTCTTGTTCGCGGATGAAATATAATATTTTAAACCCTTCTGTCAACGGTTGATTTCGCTTCTGCGGTCCCGTTTCCGCTTATGCGGGACCGCTTCTGCGGCCAACATCCCGCTTTTGCGGATTTTCATTAAAAACCCAACGTCCGCTTTTGCGTCTCCTCATCCGCTTCTGCGAACCACCCAAGACCGCTTCTGCGGTTTATTGTCCGCTTTTGCGGACTCGCATTTGCGAAAAATATTCCGCTTTTGCGGAAACACTCCACCAGGCCATGAACCGCTTCTGCGATCCACCACTCGCTCCTGCGGAACCGCTTCTGCGGTCCGTTTCCGCAAGAGCGGAAATACCAGATGACAAAAAAGCTGAACCTGCAACATACCTCAAAACTCTCGTTTAAACACCCGAACTCACTCCGAGGCCCCCGGGACCTCAACCAAAAGCACAGACATGTTCTATTACCTTATTCAAACTTGCTCGAACCCTCGAAACACTATCGTTAACATCAAAATCCTCAAATTTCATCAAATCAAAGCCTATGATTCTTAAAAACCTCCGAATTGCACATTCGATCAAAAACTCGACCTAAACACCTCCGAATGACCTGAAACTTTGCACACATATCCAAAATCACCTAACGGAGCTACTGCAACTCTCGAAATTCCATTCCGACCCTCGGATCAAAATCTCACCTATCCACCGGAATTCGCCAAAATGCCAACTTTGCCAATTCAAGCCTAATTCTACTCCGGACCTCCAAAATCACTTCCGATCGCACTCCTAAGTCACAAATCACCTCCCGAAGCTAACCGAATCACCGGAATTCACATCCGAGCCTTCTAACTTATAAGTCAACGTTCGGTTGACTTTTCCAAACCAAACCTTCCTTAAAGAGACTAAGTGTCTCATTTCCTATCCAAACCAATTAAATTCAACTCTAACTCACCTGTTGCTGATAATAAAATATGAAAGAGCAATAAATGGGGAAAACAGGGCTGTAATACATAAGACGACGGGTTGGGTCGTCACACCCACGTCTCGGAATCGGGTGAAATTTATATTTTAAAAATCCTCACACTCACACGAGTCTATTCATATAAGAATCTCTCAAATCGGATGTCAAAAACCCAATCAAAACCCAATAATTCGGCCTATGAAGTTTATCCAATTTTTCCCAAATTTTCTCCACCAAATTCGAAATTTAAAGGCTAGATTTAAGTTAGGAATCATGAAAATTGATCTAAGTTGGGTAGAGATCACTTTCCCAAGTTGCCCAGGCGCAAAAGTCCTCAAAAATCGCCCCTCCCGAGCTCCCAAATTCGAAATTATGAAAATAAGCTTAAACCCTCGAATTGGGATTTTAAGAGTCTGCCCAAGTCATTTGTGAATCGCGATCGCGAGGAATCATTTGCGATCGTGAAGAGTAAAAATGAAGGGCTCCTGAAATGGCCTACGCGAACGCAGCGTAGCTCATGCGATCGCGAATGAGGAAGAGGGACGGCTTACGCGTTTGTGGACAATATCATGCGAACGCGAAGGGGAAAATGGCCATTGAGCCACCGGCTCAGTTTCTACTATGCAAACGCGAAGGGTGGGATGCGAACAAGAAGAGGGGAGGAACAGACTTCCGCGATCGCGAACCAACTAATGCGATCGCGAAGAACAAATTAACCACCCTCCGAAATCACTCTACGCGAACGCGGAGGAAGGATCGCGAACGCGATGAAGGAAACCAGATGCCAGATTTTCTGCAATTCAACAAGTTCAAAAAATGATCCGTTGAGCATCCGAAACACACCCGAGGCCCCCGGGACCTCAACCAAACCTGCCAACCAATCCTAAAACATCACCCAAACTTGTTCCAACCTTCAGAACGCTCAAAACAACATCAAAACACCTATTTTTTATCGGATTTAACCTTAAGAATTTCAAAAACTCTAAAAACACATTTTCGATCAAAAAGTCTACCAAACCTCGTCCGAATGACCTGAAACTTTGCACGCACATCCCAAATGACATAACCGAACTACTGCAACTCTAGGAATTCCATTTCGAGCCTCGGATCAAAATCTCACTATCGAAACGGAAACTTCCAAAATTCAACTTTCGGCATTTCCAGCCTAAATTAGCTACGGACCTCCAAAACACACTCCGATCACGCTCCTTAGCCCAAAATCACCCAATGGAGCTAACGGGGCCATCGGATTTCCGTTCCGAGTCCGTCTTCACATTGTTCCGACTACGGTCAATTTTCCAATACTTAAGCTCTCATTTAGGGACTAAGTGCAGGAAAACTCTCCAAAACTCAAAATCGAACATCCCGACAAATCAAAATAGCAAAAATAAACTTGGGAAAAGCAGTTAATAGGGGATCGGGGTCAAAAACGATCGGCCGGGTCGTTACAATTAGAATCAACCTTGTCACTCTCAATTAAACTTCTTTTCCTCTTGGAAAATGAAGTAGAGAATTCCTCTATAACCTCTTCTTTTATCTGCTTAGGAAATGTTAAATTCCTACCTACACCATCATTGTTTGAAACACATGCCATTGCCTTCTCATCATCATTGTCGCTAATGAGAACAACAATTAAAGACCCACTCTGCCAGGTACTGTATCTAGGTTATTCTTGGTGGAAGTTTCAATGCATGTCTAATAAAGTCATAAACCCCTAAAAGTTCAATTCATACACAAAAATTTTAATTCATATCCTAAAGGTTCAATTCATATCCTAAAGGTTTAACTCATATCCACAAAAGTTTCAATACATAAACTAAAACTCCAATTCATATCCTAAAGGCTCAATTCATATCCTAAAAGTTCAATTCATACACAAAAATTTTAATTCATATCCTAAAGGTTCAACTCATGTCCACAAAAGTTCAATTCATATCCTAAAATTTCAATTTGTAAACTAAAATTCCAATACATAAACTAAAATTTCAATTCATATACTAAAGGCTCAATGAATCAATTTAAAGGTTTAATTCATATCCTAAAAGTTCAATTCATACACAAAAATTTCAATTCATATCCTAAAGGTTCAATTCATATCCTAAAGGTTCAACTCATATCCACAAAAGTTTCAATACATAAACTAAAAGTCCAATTCACATCCTAAAGGCTCAATTCATATCCTGAATTCAACACTAATTAAACTAATTAGTTAATAAAATTAATTAACAAAGCTAACTAAAACAAGAACTAAACCCTAATCCTCAATAAAATACAATGTTAAAAGAATTTAAACACTAATTCATATCCTTGAACTACAATATTGAAATAATTGAAACAAAAACTAGAAATAACAAAGATTCAAGGTTATAATTCAAACCTAGGTTTTTTTTAGGTGGACAAGGAGAGAAAGGGGCAGCGGTGGCTCAGGCGGTCACACTGGTGGCGCGGGGTGGGGCGATTGATTTGTGTGAGGGAAATAGAGAAGGGGAGGGGAATGTGTTGAGAGAGAGTTGGGGAAATTTTGTTTTAGAAAATAGAGAATGGGAGGGGGAAACCCGTTTTTGAGTCTGGATTTACAAAAAGCGACCAACATTGGTCGCTATTTTTGGTAGCTAATTAAATTTTGACTGTTTGACCAAAATAGCGACCAACGTTGGTCGCTATTTCTAAAAAAAAATTAAATATCTTTTTTTTTATTTTGGTTTTTAAATATTATAAGCTATAAAAAAATCTTATTAGCTATAAATATTTATTTTATTTAACTACAATTATTATAAATAATTAAAAACTATAAGCATAATCTTTAAAAAAAATTATATTAACTAGGTAATTACTTTTAATAGATTATAGTAGCATGTATGTAAAGGAATGTTTTAAGTCATATTTAAGTATATGAGTAATTTCATACACACGCATAAACTATATTATAATTGATGATCAATCTTATACATTACTACATACAAATAATTAATGAATTGATAAACCAATATAATATTATTCTATGAATTGTATATATATATATATATATATATATATATATATATATATATAGACACACACACACACACACACACACACACACAGACACTTCACTGTAATACTATAACGTATATATAACTTGCTATAATATATGTTAGTGTGTGTATATATATAACACACACTTCGTGCTACTTTAACTACATATATAGCATGTTATAGTACATGATACTGTATTCATTATTTGTATTGTAACAGAGTTAATGAATTACATTCATTCATCACTAGGTTATAAGTCGATGAATCAATTATAACAGATTAATTGATATAAGTCGAGACGTTTTGTTTTTAATATTCAACGATGCATCTGAGTAGGTTATAAGCCGATGAATCAATTTACAAGTATATCAATACCTAAAAGAACCCGACCATGTGTTCCTAGCGCCTCATGTTTATATATATATATATATATATATATATATATATATATATAGACACACACACACAGACACTTCGCTGTAATACTATAACTTATATATAACTTGTTATAGTATATGTTAGTGTGTGTATATATATAACACACACACTTCGTGATACTTTAACTACATATATAGCATGTTATAATATATGCTACTGTATTCATTATTTGTATTATAACAAAGTTAATGAATTACATTTATTCATCACTGGGTTATAAGTCGTTGAATCAATTATAACAGATTAATTGATATAAGTCGAGACGTTTTGTTTTTAATATTCAAAGATGCATCTGAGTAGGTTATAAGTCGATGAATCAATTTACAAGTGTATCAATACCTAAAAGAACCCGGCCCTGTGTTCCTAGTGCTTCATATTCTTATATATATACGACTATCAAAGTGTGTATGTGTGTATATATATATATATATATATCACGCTTCGTTGTACTACTTTAACTACATATAAAACATGTTAGAGTATATTTTAGTGTATTCATCCCTTGTATTACAAAAGTGTTAACGGATTACATTTATATTATTTAGATAGTAAATACAAAAGTGATTTTTAATTTTGACCAATGTTGACCTGAAAAGAGACCAATTTTGGTCGCTAATTATCCAGAATTAGAAAATAGCAACCAACGTTGGTCGCTAATTATCCATAATTAAAAAATAGCGACCAACGTTGGTCGCTAATTTGAAATAAAATTTATTTATATTTTATAAAATATTTTAAATAATAATATAATTATTAAACGTTAGAACTTGGACCCAAAATAGCGACCAACGTTGGTCGCTACTTTCCTCCTCTTTAATAACCGACCAACTCTGGTCGCCGATTTTAAATATTATTTATTTATATTTTATAAAATATTTTAAATAATAATATAATTTTTAAAACGTTATAAATGGGTCCCACATTAGCGACCAAAGTTGGTCGCTAAATTCAATATTTCTTTGACCAAGCAAGTCTAACCTGCCCGGTCAACATGCTGACCACTTTACCGTCCAAAGAGCGACCAACCTTGGTCGCTAAATTATTTAAAATAATTATTTAATAATTTTTTCCACATTGCTAATTCCCAGATTTCTAGTAGTGTAAAGAGGCAGGAGACCATTATAAAGGGAGGGATCTGGCTACTATAGGGGAGGCCATGATTACAGAACCAAATGGATCTCTCAGCCAGTGGCGGGGTTCAAAAAATATTTTCCGTAGCTAGTGAGAATTGAACCTATGACCTTATGAAAGTTTTGAATCCACGATTTTATGGAACTTCCCAGTTTGCTAATTAGCCAAAAGCAAAGAGGTACCAATTAGCTGATGCAAGCAAAGCCATGAATTTTTTCGATCGAAAAAGAAAGAGGATAACGAAGATAGAGAAGTGATGCAAGCATAGTTCTCCTTATTGACAAAAAGGTGACGAAGAGAACCAACCCTTTTCTTCAATTTTGAGTGCTACTGTAACTATAAAAGACAACGACTTTTATGCATTTCGTCTCAATCAAGACTCCAATGTCCATCATCTTCCTCTCCACAATCAGAAACCACGCCAACCACCTCAGTTTATTCAAGCAAAAACTGGCTATTAAATTAAATGAATATACGTATAAAGATGGATTTAATTAAGCTATATTGTATATCCCCTGACATTGTAAAATTGATAACATATTAATTACCATTTCATTATAATACTACCAAATTAACATAGGTTTACTTGTAATTAACGTATAAATGACTTAATTGTATAAATAAGATGTGCACAATATGTCAATTCTTTTTAATCAACTAGTACTTCACAACTTCGAGTAGGCCATACTGTACTTCTGAGACAGTCATGACAACAGGTTTATAGCCGTGAACTTTGTCCTTGACTAGTGACCACCAAAAGCTAGTGAATTATGATATCATTGAAAGCAATGAAGCTCTTTTGCAAATTCCTAACTTAATGTGTACCAATTTACATGCAATACCTCTACTTCAAATTGTTACTATTGTTGTAATCACTAATCATCTATTCAAACTTAGAATATATACTTAGTCCTCCCCTTTAGAAAATAATAGTAATTTATTTATGCAACCCTATGAGATAACTTAAAGCCTAAAATGATGCTTGACATTTGTAATATATTATTCTAAAGTATTATGATGTTATAGTCAACACACATGAGTGGTTAAAAATTGAAATTAATTCATGGATGGATAGCTAAAAAGGAGAAAACATTATTTCCATATTGAGTTGCTGGAATTTATGCCACGTTTTTTTAGGGAAAAGTTGCGATAAAACAGATCGTTGCCATTATAACATTGGGACAAATACCAGAGACCATGTATGCAATTCCTAATAAACAAAAGATGGCAAGTATGATCGAGATCTAGTTACTTTTGCAAACTTGAAATTTCTATTCTACTATAGATAAGGTAGATGAGAAGAATTAATCTACATAGTCGCTCATATAATTTCTAAGTAGCTGGCGAATATATAATAAATGTATAATATATGTATAACTATATACAACTAACTATAAAAAATAAATATGATCGGCTATTTATGTAACAATCCGGTAAAAGCGATGACTCCAAAATACAATTAAAGGAAGGAAATCATGATACAAACAATTAGTGTGTTTGAAACTGAAAGGAACAAAAAAAATCACATTTATATCATTTTAGAGAAATGCTCACCTCGTGAATGCACACATCAAATCTTTACCAACCTCCTATCTCACTGTTATTTTTTCGTTGACAATTACTGTATTAAAGAATGACACTTCCTATTATACCCACTACCAATGGATGTGACACTTTAACAGCAGCTAATCCAAGAAACTTCTCCAATTTCTTTTTTAACATAAGACAAACAAAATCATGATTTTTACTTTACCTTTATAAACTACCATAATGAAAAATTAACATCACCAAATTCACCCTCCCCACTTACCTCAAACAACCATTTGTATTCTTTGTTGGTTTT